>NW_026251003.1:0-79612 GCF_022114955.1 Emericellopsis cladophorae
TTTTTTAATGATACGGCGACCACCTCTACACGGATTCACACACTCTTTCCCTCCCCGCACGACGCTCTTCCGATCTGTCCACGTTGTTTGCACCAGGCCACGGCGTGTGGCCACCGCCCTTGATGGAGAATGGACAAAAGTCATGGCATCCATGTCCCTTCCCGCCATTTCCCTTCCCAGCACCCTTGGCCACGGTCTTGATCGCAAAGGAGACGTCATCCGCGGTAAGAGGGCGGAAGATGCAGGACGCAGGGAGCTCCGCGGAAGCAGCCCAGCGGTCGTTCCAGTCTTCGAACCGGTCCTCGCCAGCGTAGACGAGTTGGTCCGGGTAGGTCTCGCTGAGCTTGCTACACTATATCATGTTAGTATAATCATCATCGCGCATGAAGATGTGTAACGTACGCATGCAGAAACGTTGTCAGCCGTTGAGGAATGCTTGGCTGTGACCGCAGTCGCCAACACGGCGAGCGGGAACAGTGAGTTCAACATGATGTCTGAAGGTGTTGATGACGAAGAGCCCGGTCGAAGAAGAGGGCTCGCGATGCTGTAGACTTGAAGACGGTGCTGGGCCAGTTAAGAGTATTAATATAACGCCCGGTGTAAGTCCGTGAACTCCGAACTCCTATCGAAATTAGTCAATTGAACGAGGCGGATGACCACGGTTCTGACTCGTGGGACATATCATCCTTCTGCAAGCGAAAGGAGTTTTGGAAGCGAGCTGCGGGTATCCTAGATCGACCTGCATTACGCCCTGTACAGTTAAGGGGGGAATCCAGTTGAAGATGGAGCCATACTACCACCTCAGTCCGCTCAAAATTGGGGCCCCCATGTCCTTGACCAGCTCGAGCAACTGTGCGGATGTTCCGATTCGCTTTATGCCGATTCCCCCCCCCCGCGCGGGAGATCCCCGGTAATACCAAGATACTGGGTTCATGTTTACAAACCAACAGCCTTTTCGAATTCATGTCGGTAATAAGTAAGGTACGTATCTTTCCCCTGGGCGATGACAAGATTGGGGGCTATCACGCCCACGTGTGGGTATCGTGTTGGCAGCAGCAGGACCTAGATCTCACACGCGTCATGCAAGTGATCCGATCAGTCGAATCGCTGCCTCGATCGCAACACGATTCTGCCATGCTCCCAAAAGCCACACTGTTGTCAATCCATACGCTTCTAGGGAAAGCTGTCGACGTAAGCGACGGCGCCTCACAGGCTTCTAGGCTCTCGCTAGGGTGGGCAGGCGATTTCCGATGCTGGCACCACCACTCCGTACTACTCCGTTTTCAGCTCGGTTGTTCTTAGCGTCCTCAATGAATCATTTGCAACATTTTAGCCTCGATGCCCCCAGTCGGGATGGCTGACATGGCTGTCGGCGCACGACGCCAAATACAGTAATGTCAAGGGTCTCGCGAGTCATCGTCCTGCTTACCACTGAGCAACTGCATATCGTGCATGAAGTTGACCGTTCTCGCAAATATCCTACATACAATTCGGAAGACGTGACGAATCTTCAAAAGAGCCCCGTGGGCCCCCGACCCATTCTTGATTGTCCGAATGTCCACGTCCCACCTGCCCCTGGTCTACAAGTTCATTATGTCGACTGAAGACGCAGTCTGGTCCTTTGATCCGTCACTGCCGGACAATGGACCTACAGTGAGCGCTGCTGTATGGTCGGTCTTTGCAGTGGCCACTGCCTTCCTTGGCCTTCGAGTGTTCTGCAAGTTACGCAGTCATCACGGCCTGTGGTGGGACGACCATGTCCTCATCGCCTCCTGGGTACGTGAGCGTTCGTGCCATTCTCTTCCTCTCGTGACATCAGCCTAACGTCGAGTTTGTGTCATAGGTATTCTTCCTCGCAGCTGCGATCCAACTCTCCGTTAACATCGCCCATGGCTTCGGACGACCGGGCATCAACATTGATCCCGCCAACTCCTATCAGGTTGGGCTGGGCGGCATGGTCGTCGGTACATTGGTCCTGATCGCCCCAGCGCTCAGCAAGACCTCGTTTCTGCTCACGGTGGGCAAGATCTCAGGATCAAAGCTTAAGAAAGCACTGTGGTTCATCGCTGTGTCAATGAACGCGCTACAAGTGGTAGCTTTGGTCATCCAGTTTGCCCAGTGCAGCCCGCTCGAGAAGGTGTGGAATCCCTGGGCCGACGGTCGGTGTTGGGGTCGCCAGGCGAACCTAGCCATATCCATGACAAGCTCTGGTAAGTCGATCGGACGCTTTGTTGGGGGGGTATATGTACTGAAATACACGGACACAGCGTACTCCGGGATCATGGACCTCGTGTTAGCGGCGATTCCATGGATCATTCTGAAAGATTTGCAGATCAAGCGAAGAGAGAAAATTGGAATCGCGATCGCCATGAGTTTGGGGGTCATGTAAGTCTTCCAGAACAGGACTTTTGACTACAAGAGGCAAACAAACACCTGACTCAATTTGTTGTAGCGCTGCCATTACTGCCTTTATCAAGTGCAACAAGCAGAAGATTCTGGCTAGCAGTGATTTCACTCGTAAGTGGAAAGACACAACACCGCGAGACCAGCCGTCAACCACTGACACTTTCGAACAGTGGAGGGTGGTGAACTCATCATCTGGGCGTCGACAGAGATCTCCGCAACAATCATCGCCGCCTGCGTCCCCGTCCTCCGAACATTGGTCAAAGGCCTTAGTACCGGTCGAGGCGGCCAATCTGGAGGCTACTTCCGTTCTGGCTCTGGCATAGACCGTCGCAAATCGCACACGACAGGCAAACACAACACCCCTGGTGGTACTTTTGCGGCGCATGACAGTAGACCGGCAGCTGAGAGGGTCTTGCCCGACGCTTCCAGCGATACAAGCATATTGGAGAACAGGTCTGGAGGCAAAATCGTGAAGACGGAGGAGGTGGCGGTCCAATTTTCAGAACGGGGTGACGATTCCAGTGTCAGCTATGAGTTGCACGAGTTTGACGTGGCGCGCAGTCCAGGAGCCCGTCAGTGATGGGCGAAAGGAGGGCAGGAGATATGGGCCAGAGGTATGCAAAATGTCCGAAAAGGTCGAGAAAGCTGTGTAGAGGCCACAATGGCTAATATGGAGGAATTGTACACTGCGATATACCTCTTTGTTGCCCCTGGCTGCTTACTTTCTAATAACCATGTGTCGTGTCGCCAATCTTTGGCCGCGATCGCTCTGGACTTGCCAAGTATATCTGGCGATGTATCGTGACCCGAGCTTAGCTGTGTTTGTCGGGCTCGCTGAGTATGCGAATTTGGCAGCCGCCTCTCGCATCAGTGGACGGCCTCGATGACATATAGGTATATCTAATTATATTGTCTGACGCCCGCACTTCTACGGGTCAAATGACCCTGAACATGTTGTTCTTGACTTGGCTCTTTAATCCCTGCGCGACGCCATTTTCGTATTCAACTCCAGCGGAACCGCCGTCTCCAGAGGATGCCTCGAGCCTGGCGCGTAGGTCTTCGTCTTGCTGTGCGACTGTCTTTTTCTTGGCTGCTTCGACTTCCTTTGATCTTTCTTGGCTGTGGGCTTCCATCTTCGGAGAAATGCGTTGATAATTTTCAGGCTGATGAGATGCTGATGCTACCGTACTGCGGAAGCGTGG
Organism: Emericellopsis cladophorae; assembly: GCF_022114955.1. NCBI lineage: Eukaryota > Fungi > Ascomycota > Sordariomycetes > Hypocreales > Bionectriaceae > Emericellopsis > Emericellopsis cladophorae. Next base: position 3,609 of record NW_026251003.1, read on the forward strand.
TCGGGAGACATTCAGCCTCATCAAAGGCACACGGGCGATGCGTGCCAGCACCATTGTTTTTAATGTTGGAGAAGCGCCGGACATCAAGTCTGAAGGTGAGCGTCTTGCAAGGAAAGGAGTCCACGTTCCTCTTTGATGTCATGGTGATGGAGAGATTCTAGGATGACGTCGCTCAGTCAGCAGAATGTCGCTTCTTTTACCTACCCTAATCAGACGCGCACAGCAGCAATCTCGGAGCCTAGTATTAAATTCATCGTCCAACGCAGTGAAGCAGAGACGCAATCATCCCTAAGCGGAAACGGCGGCTCATTTTGGGAATCACTTGAACATATCGAAAAAGGTTAACCACGAAAGTTTGACTAGCCGTAAACTTCATCATTCTTTAGGCATTTAAAAAAAAGTAACTAGGACCCTGTGAATTATTTCAAGGCTACCTACCCTGTTGTTCCTTGACCTGCCATGGCGGCACCCCGATATTTATTCACGTTGTGGCGGCGCCAGTGCAAGGCAAGACTCAAGGCGGATACTTTCTGACCATACTTGTACTTGATCGCAACGCTTAGTATGTGATATTAAACTTCACCATCTCCTTGCCAAACGCCCGAACAATTCCAAGTCATCCTTAGGGAAAAAGAAGAAGAAGAAGGAAAAAAAGGAGACTCTAGACTGCATCTTGTCGCTGCCTGAAGACACGCTGTGCGATACCAATCATCCCTCAAACTCAACGACACCAGGTTCATTAGTCGTGGCGGGCCGGTGTGGGAGAGGCTTCCCTCCTTGCAGATCCTTATCCGCCAAATTCGCTTCCTGTTCCTTGACCGCGCCGGCCTCTGCGTCGGCTCCGCTCAGGAGATCGAGGTCGGAGCTCTTGACAGAGCGGCTGTCCGAATCACCACTGGCGCCCCCTGGTCCACGTCGGACCCCCACGGCGATGCCGATATCTTCGTCATCCTCCTCGTCCTCGTCAGGCTTCTGTCCCGGGAGGGCGTTCTTCTCCAGCTCCTTCTGGGCCTCGTCCATGCGCCTGCGCACCTCTGTTGCCACACGCATACCGTCTGTGATGATGCCATCCATGACACCACGCAGTCCGCGACCCGCTCCTGCAGCTGCGGGTGAAATGGGCACCGGCGGACGGCTGCCGAAACCGAGACTAGAGAATGTGGTCAGTCCCCCTGCTGAGGCCGACGCTGTGCTCGGCACTCCATCGACGACATGGAAGGATGTGGGGAATGACGACTCAAAAAATTGCTCCAGGAGCTCGTCGGCGAGGACGACCATTCTGAAGGTGGGAAGTGTCATGTGTAGAGGGTGAGCAGGGTCAAGTGCTGCATTGGCAGCCTCGGACTTTGCTTTCGAAACACTCCGCTGCGAGTCCTGGGTATCTTCGGTTGCCAACGTGGGTGGCTTTGTAGCCTTTGACGGCGATCCCGACGGAGATTCGAAGCCCAGCAAGTCTTCTTCACCGCCATCCTCCTCTTCATCATCATCATCGCCAATGGCGAAGGCGTTGCTGTTGTCCTCGGCGTCCTTTTCGGTCTGGAACTTCTCGATGGCCTGGTTGCTGGGATGGTCAGGGTCGGCGTACTCGAAGCAGCGGCGGATGAAAGCGCTGACACTGCCCAGAAACCGTTCGTTAGCCGATGCTCCGGGGGCCAGGCTGCCCTGGGACTCGCGAACAACACTAGAGTCGCCATTCAAGGCCAGGGTCGAGGCGCTGGGGCTGAGGCTACCCTCCAGACCCCGACGTGACAAGAAGAGCAGGGCCTCCGAGATACGCAATATGCCCTCACGGTCAACTTTGCCGTCATTGTCATCATCGTACAGCTCGAAGAAGTAGGTGATGGTACCCATTATGTCGCGTCTCCCCTTGATCCTCGCGAGCCCAGTGACCACATTCTGGAGCGTCAGCTGGCCGGTGCCGTCCACGTCCCACTTCTTGAAAAGCCTCTGCAAGAACTCGTGCTCAGCTGGTTCTGGGCCCGAGCCCCAAGGCGAGATGGACTCGGTCGGCCTGCGTGCGCTCTGGTATCTGGTGGGCCTGTCGGATTCTGACATGGTATCGCGTCTCGAGGACCCTGGCGAATCTGAAATGGCCCACTTGGACGTGGATGCCAGGAACTCGCGGAAGGCATCGTAGTCCATGTGGCTTGTACTAGGCCCAAGGCCGACTCGCCCCTTTTCCACCTCGTCCTGGCCACCAGAGAATATCTCGGAGGCTCGCGCTCGGCTTTGTTTCGCCTTTCTGATCTTGTCCTGCTGAAGCATCATGTCCCTCTGCTGACGATCATACAAAATGTTGTAGAACCTGTCGTACAGTGCGCCAAGCTCTTCAGTGCTCAACAATTTGCTATCAGGGCCAAGGTTGCGAATGGCTGTCCTTTTGGCAAAGTTCTCAATATTATTTAGAACGGCGTCCTTGTGCTTCAGGCGCAGCTCTGTGATGCTGTTGTGGGTGATGCCCGCAAACTCCTTGAAGGCAACGACCATGAGCTCCTGGAAACGTGTCACGGCGCGCAGCTTGGGGTTCTCGGACTTGGGGTGCGCAGATTCCTCCAGCCGCGAGAAGTATGACTTGAGGACGGAGATGAAAGTGCCATCGTCGGTTGCGTCTAACAATTCCTCGCCATTGATCCTCAGGATAGCCAGTCCGACTTGGAACAGAACTTTGGGGCCTTCCACAAAGAACACATCCAGGACCCGGAAAGCGAACACCAGAGGCATCGAGTTGATGTAGAGTGACAGGAACCAGGGCAAGGACACCACCGACAGCTGCACGTCGCTTTTGACAAGGTGGTCCCAGAGGATCGGCATCGTCTTCTCAACCAAACCCTCGAAAACCTTTTGATCGAGGAGGGTGCCGTACATGGTAGTCGAGTAGTATCCGGGTACGAGCCGATCGCACAGCGCAGACAGCAGGAAGAAGGCCTGCGCTTCGGACATGTAGATGAGAAGTGCCGCCACGACAATGTTCATCGCCTGACAGTACCCCACGTCAGGATTGGTCCAGCTGTACGCGACCAAGACGCGTCTCAGCCGATTGATGCCTTCTTCGCTTTGGAAGCCCGGGTACTCCGGCAAGCTGCGGTTCAGGTCCTTCTCAATCTCGTCTATAGCGAGTGAATCCTGGCCTTCGAATTTCGCCAGTGTCTCCTCGTACTGTGTGGGGTTCTCCAGTCTCAGGAAGATCGATCCTGACGTGAGCTCCCATATCTCACCTCGGAGGCGGTTGGGGAGCCCTACACGAATCAGTTTGTGGAATGTAGGTTGTCGAACGAGTGTCACATTGCGCCCGTTGTCGCGTAGATATTCGGCCCAAAGACGCATCTTTGCGCGGTCGCGAAGCTTCTTCGGGTCGCCAGGGTATCGGAAGATCATGCCGAGGCCAGCGTCCGGTGGGCTTATTCCCTTCCTGTCTTCAGTCCGGAGCAGGTATTCGGAGTAGTCCTCGGCAACGACCTTTCGTAGTTTGCCGACGCTGCCCACCCCAGCTCTCAGACCCTTCTTCAATCCGTCGCAGAATCGCTCGCATGACTGCCGGGTGCCTGCAAGATGAATGATGATGCGCTGCTCTCGACCGTCTTGCTTCGCCTTGGTGTCTTTGGTGTCTTCGTACAGCAAGCCATTCCACGTTGTGAACGCCAGAGCAAACTTGAGAGTTAGCATCGATGCACCACCAGTGCCCGCAACTGACGTACCTGGAAATTCTGGCTATTCAGTCTCTCTACCCTCCGGATGGCGCAGAGCGGCCAAGTGAAGCCGTTTCCGCTAGGGCCGCCCCCGTGCGTTTGCCCAGTGAAGGCTGACGATGTTGAGACGCTAGCAGATTGGGCGAAGCTCGAGGGCGTGGTCGAGAAGCACATGTAGCCTTCTGACAAGTGGAGCTTTCCCGCATAGTGCCATCCTCTGTCGTGGTCTTTGTCGCCGGATGTCTGGTTCGAAGGTGGGATCGTAAGCTCGGCGTTGATCTCGTGGAGGGGGTTCTGCGTGGAGGGGATGCGGAATTGGTTCTGGAAGAGTGAAGCTTTCGACGGGTTGCGGTCCGAGTTGGAGAGGTTGAGGCCTTGCGTAGGGTCAATGAACTGCTGGGCTTTGTGAACAATGTTCGTGAAGTTGGAAAACATGATTCCACATTGGTCATCAGCGCATGACGACGCCGGAGCAGCTGGAAGTGGACGACGGGTTCGGGAACTGAGAAGTCGATTGTGCACGGGGTAAAGACCACCTGACTAGTCGGGGTGAGACGAGGCGGTCGATACGCGGCAAAGAGCGTGGTCGTCCTTGTCGACAAAGGTCTTGACCAAGGGATGGCTCGCGGTTGGATTGGAGTGCTGTTTGCGTTTGGATGGTCACGGTGCTATCGTCCGTCTGTCAGTCGCCAGCTGAGTGGAGCCACAGGAGCTTTGGAGCTCAGGTGCCGCGGTGCACTAACATCGTAACATGTATTTTTGCAGCACTCATGCTAACATGTCATATCCAAGAGCTGTGTGCTACAGTACCAACATTCCTGCCCCCTGTGTGAGCAAGGATACCATTCTCGACCATTTGCGTCCTGTCCTTTACGCAGCTATCAGAGAACAGGTCATTTCCGGCTTTTGCCTGTGCAGCTGGGTGAGTAAGTTGTTAGGACATTATTGACTTGCGTATATGTAGAGCCAGTACGGACCACCAACTGGGGGGGATGATGGTCAACAGCGATTGCCATAAGGTGTATGCCAAAGGCCATATCATCGTCACTTGCTTGAAGATGTAGACCATGCGTTTGCAAGGGCCATTGTCTAGGTCAGCCCACGAGGCTGACTTCTGAGGTACGAGGCTGCACGTCAGCTGAGCTTGGGTTTCCAACAGCTGCGCGGTTTATTATAACATCTTCGAAGAATCTGCTTATTACAAGTCCCTTCTGTATGTCTGTCTGTCTACATGTCACTCGAGCAAGAACATGCTTCGTTTCAGATTTCGACTTGCGCTCCTGTCATGGGTCTCGATTGCGCCGCCTTGGTATGATGGCTTGGCGCTTTGTTCTTGTAGCCATCAAAAGTACGTGCTTGGTTTCCGTGAAATGGTGGCCTGATTACCTACATGTGCATCTTGAGCATCAGCGTACCAGCACACACAAGGCGGACGGAGACCAACCACTTGCAAACTAGAGCCGCACCACTGCGACGTGACCCCCCAAGAGCAAGAATAAGGTTCTGTTGCATCCTATCCCTGCACGAGTGTGAGCCACCAACCTGAATACGTGCCCGCCTCTAGTCTCACAATCTAGGCTTGCAGTCCCCTCCAGTCATCTCCGTAAGTTAGCATGGACCTAAACAGTGGTGATTAGCGAGCAAATCCCCCCCCCGACAGGCCGCACAAGTGAGCCCCTACAAGCCCGCTAAGGACTGTATTCAGGGGGGTTCTCTGGGTAGGGGCGCCCTAACCTCCACGCTTTACGGAGGAAACAGGCCAGACGTCGCGGACGCCCACGTTGCGTCATTCTTGGTACTGTAGGCCCCACCACCACCATCACTGCCACTGGGACCATGGATCCCGCCCCTCAACGGCGGGTAAAGCCACTCGTGAGCGAGCGCAATGTACCTCAACGCCTGTATTGAGCAGGCCAAGTACATGGGCGCAGTCGATCCGATGCCACCATGACAGCGGTTCTAGATGCGGTAGCCAAGGACATGGACTGGGCTGGAGCGACAGCAACCCATCGGCAAGAGGAAGGAGTGACAGTGTTCAACTGGCTAGCAAGTTAGACCGAGATCTCGAACCGGCGCAACCCAGATTCAACTTCGACCCATCCATCACCCAGATCAAATATGCATATTTTCCCACCTCAGCCACTCACCTGTTGAGGTACTTGAAGATCAATTAGCACATGCGGCGACTGAAATGGGAACCACCCGACCCTATTACTTTTGGAGGCTTTCAAGAAGAACCCGCCCATCAATCACGACTTCCGCTGCCAAGGGCATCACCCCTCCTCGAATGATCCGTTGATTTGTTACTTCGTCTCAGACTCTGTATCGTTCCGCCAGCTTGCGCCCTACCACCAGCATGGCAGCTCAAGTTGCCAGCTCCCAGTTCCCTTCCATGCCTTCAGGGAGCGCCAACAAAGCAGCACAGGTCGCGGCAGCCACGGGCCTCGTCCACGAGAACGGCCCCGCGCCCAGCAGAGGCACTGAGCCCGAGCCTCTCCCGGCGACACAGAAGTTCAAGCCAGATGATTTCGAGCTTGTTCGGACTTTGGGAACCGGTAAATATTGGGTGAATGAGTCCTCGTTAACGACATCGTCCCTTACACATGCCTAGGCACATTCGCCCGCGTCTGTCTTGTCCGCCGCGCTACGTCGTCATCGACAGACAAGGGCAGCGATAGCGAGCATTATGCACTCAAGATCCTACGGAAAACTGAGATTATCAAGCTCAAGCAAATTGATCACGTTCGGCATGAAAGAGCCATTCTTGCGGAAGTGGCAGGGCATCCTTTCATAACAAGGCTGAGTGCCTCTTTCTCTGACCAGGACTCGCTCTATATGCTCCTCGACTATGTTCCGGGCGGTGAGTTGTTCAGCTATCTGCGCAAGCTTCGTCGCTTTGACGAACCAACTTCTCGATTCTATATCGCTGAGATCGTGCTGGTACTCGAGTATCTTCACGAAGCGCAGGGCGGCGTGGCATATCGCGACCTAAAGCCCGAGAATCTCCTGCTTGATGCAGAGGGCCACATCAAACTGGTGGATTTCGGATTCGCGAAACGACTTGGCCACTCTGCAGACAAACCAGTCGAGACCTACACACTCTGTGGAACACCAGAGTATCTTGCGCCCGAAGTCATCCAGAACAAGGGTCATACTGCCGCAGTGGATTGGTGGGCATTGGGCATTCTACTCTACGAGTTTCTGACGGGCTACCCGCCGTTCTGGCACCAGAACCCCATGGAGATTTACAAGCAGTAAGTTTGAAGATGCCGCCCGGGACGGTCCTCATGCTGACATGGGCAGGATCGTGGAGAAACCAATCTTCTTCCCCGTAGAGCCCCGCATATCCGATGAGGCCCAAGACATCATCCGATCGTTCTGCACCGTCGACCGTTCAAGGCGGTTGGGCAACATTAGCGGCGGTGCTCAACGCGTCAAGGACCATCCATTCTTCAAAAATGTGAATTGGGAAGACGTTTACAATCGAAAAATCAAGGGTCCGATTGTACCGCCTGTGCGGTATTCCGGGGATGCGCAATGCTTCGACAACTACGCCGAAGACGATGGCAAGCGGGCAGAGTACACGGCAGAAATGGCGCAAAAATACGACGACTATTTCAAGGATTTTTGACGGGAACGACGAGCGTACACCGTCAAAGATGACGCCAGGCGAACTGGGGGGTCTTTCTTTTTCCCTTTTTTTTTTTTTTTTTTTCTTTTTGTATGTCTAGCATGGCGCCCCCGGAGGGACTCGCCTCAAGCGTTGCCCTTTTTCCAATAAGCTAGGCCTCCATGGCGTATCATGGGTACAGGCCATTGTTGTAGCACATCACCGTCAAGCGTACATACACGCTCATATGGTATCATAATCCAGCGATTCTACTCAGACCCTTTCGCTCTACGATCTTCCTGTAATATATTCCTTCTACCCCCGTCCAGAACGCTCGCGAGAAATGACAGGATAACGCTCGTGTGTGTGTACTCTCAAGGCCTCGCGTTGCTCGTTGTATACCAGTACCATCCAAGACCCACCGCCAGCAAGGTGCCCAGGGCCAGAACCCCTTCCCATGTCGTCCCAATCATCATGCCCCATCCGACCATAACCTCCTTCCTCCTCGCCGCAGCTCTTCTCTCCCACGCTTCAGGGTCAATCTCCAGCGGCAACTTAACCCTCGGATCATCGCTCTCATGCAAGAGGCTACACTCCATATCCTCAGGGCTCAACAGCGGCACTGACGCCCGGAGGTACACTGCCCGATGGTCGCTTGAGGCGATCACGGGCATGGCGTCGTATCCTTTCACATCAACCTTGTGGTCCACGGACGATGGTGTATCCAGGTAGAGCACCCGATCCGTCCAACCGGGGTACCTGTGCGGCGCGAAGCTCCACTTGGGCGACTCGTCATCCTTGCCCTTGGCCTTCACCACGTATTTGTACGTTGGGGGAAAAGTGACCTTGGCCTCACTCAGCCCATGCAAGGTCCGCCCAGCGGCCTTCTCCCGGGTGAGTTGATCCAGATGCCAAAAGTGCGTATAGTGGTGCTCCGAGTCCGGATCCACGCTGGGGAACGACGCGCCCACGGGAGGTGAGGTTGTCGAGATGCGGTAGTTCAAGTCGCCCGCGACAAACAGGTGGGAGGACGGCCTGAAGACAGATATCGCGTGCAGTTCTTTCTGCAGCCGCGCATGGTGGTTCTCGTCGTGCAGGAGGCTCCTCGTCTCGCCATTGTCCTCGACCGAGGACAGCCTGCGCGCCTTGGCGACAACGTCTTCTGGGTTGCCAAACGTGAGGCCTCGGACGATGGAGGCCCAGTTGGCGTTGCGACGCGCGAGATTCCACTCCATGGCCGCCAGGTGTGTCGCCACAAACGTGACCTGCGTCTCCTGCCCATCGTCTGCCTCGAACAGCATTCTCAGCCCCACGGCGCCCTTGTTGCCCATGTCGGCGGCTCCAAACCCAATCTCGGCCTCCCGCACGTCCTTGATCTGGTCTGGGTTCCGTGCCAGGAGCACAATGGCCGTGTACCCCACATTGCCGCTCTTGACGATGCTGTATGGTTTCTTGGGTCGATCTGCTGGCGGGGTCTGTGTCACGGAGACGAAATCCGCGTCGCGTTGGTCGTCGAGAATGTTCAGCGCAGCGAGGTTGACGGCGTCTTCGAAGCGGGTGAGGTATGGGTTAAGGAAGTATCCTCCCACAAAGGAATGCCCCAGCGGCGCGACTTCTTGTAGAGAGCTTTCTCGTATCAGTCGGGGTCCCAGTGCATGGTGAACAGTTTGCTTACAAGACTACGACGTCGGGCAGCGTCGACCCGCCGCCCTCTTTCAGCAGGGCTGTCTGGAGATGCTTCGCAAAGATGCCCACGTTGATGAGCTCTTTTGCACAATTCAGGGTCAGGACTAGGAGGTCGAGTGCTGAGGGCGCCATGTCGGCTTGAGCTCTGGTCGTGACCATGGTTCTGGTCATTCGAACCCAGCGCCCAAGGGGAAGATGATTGACGATGGTTGGTGGGGATGAGATGGGCGACACTCAGAGGGCGAAGTCGTGAACGGGAACGCCCACCTGTGTGCCGATAGGATCCATGCACGTCCCTTCCAACACGCCCACGATCCCGCCCTTGGAACCGACGCTACGCCGGGTATGGACGAGCCGACAACTTGCATCGAGCAATGCTTTTGATGCTGCATGGACGTACGCAGAAAGTGTTTTGAGTCATAGCCCTCTGTATTAGCATATTGAGGGTATGTTTGTTAAAAAGATAAATAGAAAAGACGCGGGGCATCTACGCTTCATCAACGGAAGCTAGCTTAGGTGGTCCAGCCAACAGTCCCAGCGCAAATTTTAAGAGCACAATCACGCAAGCAAAGTATCCTTCAACTGTTCCACGGCATTTGCAGTTAGAACGCCGGCTTATCTAATTGGGGTCACATTTGACCATGCTGGAACATGTAGCACAACGCGGAGACACAGAACGGCACGGGTAATAGCTAATTGTGTGAACTACCAATCTCGTAAGGCATGCAATCGGCCAGTCTTCGGGGGAGATTTGTGCTGTGAAGGGCGTGGCCCATTGTGACAGATCGGCTCGGGCCTGCAAAGACTTGTGCTGCTAGACAGCTCGATTGACTGGAAGTCTTGACGCAGCCCGTGGCTCGATTGGGCGGCCATACTCCGCGTCACCAAGGAATGCCGCGAAGCTCGTCTACGTTCCAGGCGAACCTTTGATCCTCAAAATCCCAAACTGTGACTGCTGCACCGGTATGCGGCGGGGCTTCCAAAGCTGGCCCCGAGCAACAGATCGGCCGACTATTCGAGACTTTCCTCCCCACACCCAGGATCCGTGATGCCAGTGCCATAGACGAAGTGAGAGAGGGCGGGGAAAAGCACAAAGTCACCGAAGACATGTATGAAAGTAGGAAATGTTCGACCAAAAGACGCTGCTGAACCGCATCGAAGCGCTTGGTTTGTCGACTCGATCTGCACCGAGGCGGCAGATGCAGCCGCGATCCGATGCTTACGGTGTTCCTAGCCAGGAAGAACACCGGAAGAGCCGTTCAGACTGACCCCAGAGTCCCGGTGCCTGTGATTGGCACGCGGCTTTTGCAAGCCACCTACCAGCACAGTCCATCCGGAAATCTGAGTCGTCCGAGCCAATGCATCCTCAAATCTGAGGCGAAGAACATAATTTTGCAGCGCATAAAGAAAATGAGCAGCGTGATCGATGCCGGTCTACCAATATCGCCAACATTGCTCGTAGCAGTCTGTTGACGTTGTGTCAACTTGGTTTGCCGGTGACTGCATCGTGTACGGAGTAAAGGTCGATTTCTGGTAGTATAGCAGAGGCCGTCGATTCTATCGCCAATTGCTCAAGTGGTCCTGCATGATGGAGGAGGGAGGGCTGGGTTCAAACATCATTTAGGGCGGGAGACGTAGCCAGTGCCCTTTGATGCTGAGCGGAGCCTGTTCATTGTCCACTGAGTCAGCAATACTTGTCAGCAAATTTCCCTTCGGCAAAGCGGTATAAAGCACACTCAACGCGCGAAAGGAAATGAGATTCCTTCTTGCGGGAGCAGAGAAGGGGAGACAGCAAGGGGTACTCACATCCTGTCACTTCCACCGATGGCACGGCCAGTGTCGGGGGAGTCGACTCCGGCACCAGAGCCACGCTCAAGCATCTTACGCCGGGAACTGTTGATAGCAGGAGCGGCCTTGGAGCCGGACGCGCCAGCAGCGGCGTTGCGGGCGGCACGAGCCTTCTCCTCGTCCTCGGGGTTCTGGGCAGCCTGAGCAATGGCCTGGGCGTTCTTCTGGTACTTGTAGACAGTCCAGTCAAAAACGTAATCGTACTGGAAACCCTCGCGGACAAACAGATCGCGGAAGATCTTGCGGAGGTAGCTGTAGTCGGGCTTGTCGTCAAAGCGGAGAGAGCGGGTGTAGTTGAGGTAGATGGCGAACTCGTTGGGGAAGCCACGGCAGAGAACCTCGGTGGGGGTGGTCATCTTCTTCTCCATGATGCGGTCGTACTTCTGCTTCTTGGTGGCAGCCTTCAGACCCTGCCAAGGCAGGGAGCCACGGCAGAAGTAGAGCATGACGTAGCCCAGCGACTCCATGTCATCGCGGCGAGACTGCTCGACACCCAGATGAGTGTTGATGGAAGCGTAGCGTGCAGTACCGGTCAAGTTCTTGTTCTCACGGTAAGGGATGTGGAAGTGAGTCTTGGGGTCGCGGTACTTCTTGGCGAGACCAAAGTCGATGACGTTGACTTGGTTTCCTCGCTTGCCGATACCCATCAGGAAGTTGTCGGGCTTGATGTCGCGGTGGATGAACGACTTAGCGTGGATGTACTCGATGCGCGAGATGAGCTGGTCGGCTAGGAGAAGAACAGTCTTGAGCGAGAACTTGCGGTTGCAGAAGTTGAAGAGGTCCTCCAGACTGGGACCGAGCAGATCCAGGACCATGGCATTGTAGTCGCACTCAGTGCCGAACCAGCGGACAAAGGGGATACCAACGCCGCCGGCAAGGGACTTGTAGACACGTGCCTCATACTCCAACTGGGGGTGCTTGGCCTTGACGGACTCAAGCTTGATGGCAATCTCCTCTCCAGAAATAATGTTGGTGCCCAGGTAAATATCTCCGAACGAACCAGAACCAATCTTCCTGCCGATGCGGTACTTATTACCGACGCGGAGATCCTGTATTTCTTGTCAGTACACACGAACCCTGTGTTTGCGGTGGTTTGTTCGGATCGAGTCGGCGTACCATTGTTGTCATGATGAGGTCGGTGGTCTCGATCCGCGGGGGAGCGAGGCAGTGATAGGTGTGTATTAATCAATGGGTATGTAGATACAAGCTTGCAGGCTGATGGCTAAAGCAAGGTTAGCAGCACATTCGAGGACCGATCGTAGTTATGGATGAAGGAATGGATGGACGGATGCAGGAGGAAAAAGGTTGGTTGGGTGACGGTGTGTGCGAAACCCAATGCGTGTCCGCATCATCAGGCAAACGTGGCTGATTGACAAGGTCGGGTAACAGTGACAGCGAATCCAAGTCGGACCAAAAATGTGTTTACTATGCCTGCCGCGCCGATGGCATCACAGCAAAGTGCAGCGAGGCAGGCGGTGATGTTTCCAGGCAATGGAAGAGGCTGACGTACCTGCAGTGGCTTGGGATTGAGGGAACAGGTCAGACGCGTCGGCGAAAATCTGGCGATGCCCTCAATCGGGGGGTCGTGGGTGCAGAGGTTGAGAAATGGGACTCGAACCTCGAGAGAGTTGAGGAACGCGAAGTCACAATGTGTGTGGCGTGGGTCGGCAGGAGGGAGTTTTGAGAGTGGTGTGGAGGTAGGTCGATTACGAGAAGCGAGGGAGGGAAGAGGACGGGAGAAGAAGAGATTGATGAGAGGGCGGCAAGCGGGACTGGCTGGAGGCGAAGACTGGAAGGGGGAAGGGGGCGGCGGGCAGGCCGGCTTGGAGTCTGGTGCTCGTGAGCCCAAGCACCGGCCGGCGGCGATTGAATACAGTGGACTGGAAAAGTCCACAGGGCCTCTACTGGCACCTGATGGAGGTTGGGCAGCTGACGACCACACGGACACAGTGGCTGGGACCGTCTCGAAAGGGCGCGTACGACCGGATCAGCATGGATTCACCCTAAAAATGCTGGGCGCTGTCGCAGCCATTGCGGTTTTGAAAGGTACTCCGTAAAACAAGTGCTTGCAGGATAAGAAGTCATCGTTGCACCGACAAAGTGTGATGTCCCTTTACGAGGCAAGCCTTCTTTCCTCCTTCCGCCATGCCGGCCATCTTTTGGGTTGTTAAGTCTTTGGGCTTCAACATTGGGCTTCTCAGCAGTGGGTCGCGTCTTATGAGACATGCTAAGTTCTCACTGACCACGTTCGTCTGGCTGCCAGCCACCTGGGTTGACCCTTGGATTCGAATATTCGTTACATTGAGGTACGGTGCCGGCCCCTTTTCTCGCTTGCTAACTTAGTTGCGCCACTTTGCTCACCGACTCGTGGGTGCGTCAATTGCCAATTTACTACATATCCGTACCGAGGAGGAGGAGGGAGGTACTTGTGTCAGGGCAATCTGCGGATGCCAAGACCTTGGGACTCACAGCACTTGCAGTCTGCAGAAACAAGCTGACAGTTGAGAAAAGGGACCATGTTCGGCCAACACTGATATCCTTTCCATCCAGAATGATAGCGACCTGCATATGCAATCCGCCCGTTACCGTCTCTCGTCGCCGAACAATCATCAGCGTGCAGTCAACGGCCGGGTCGCGAAGTCTGACTGGCGAGAGTGAACAAATATGTATGATGAAGTGGTTGCTGACTCGCGAGGCTCGCGGCGTATCCGTAACACAGCACCGAGGCTCATAGTAATATGCCGTGGTACGTTCAAAGGAGCCTAATCATCACGCTGTACGGAGTAACACCTTTCAGTCGCCGCTGGGCCTGCCTAATAAAGCTGTCACAGGACCAGTGTTGCCGATCGATCTGCAGGTCACGCTTGTGCGTCAAAATCCACCGTCACCTCTTTGGGGGTTTGCACTTTACTTCTCGATAACGCAACCACTATCGTCAAAAATAGCCATCACTGCAGCTTGTATGTACGTAGGTGTGTACCCGTTGACGGCCCTCAGGCAACGAGACCAGCCATTCCTCCTGGCGCCATCGGTGAAACCAGCAAATGGAAAAACAACGACGAAGCAACCGAGAATGCCTATCTGTCCAGCACCCGCCACCTCCTCTCACTTACACCGCATCAACGACACCGCCTCGACGGCTTGGCATCGCCCTTCTGAGACTACAGACTGCCTTCTTTGGAGACCATTTACCCACGTCTAGGAGCCTTATTATCCTCTCCAAGGTGCTCTCACGTAACAAAGCCTCTTTGCTCGAAAAGCTAGCAGCCCTCTTGCTTCTTGTGAGCCAGTCAGCTGGTCAACGCCTTACCCCTCACCACCTGGACCTGCACTGACCTCATCCACGGATCTCCCAACATTGAGGGCTCACCGGTGAACGAATTTGAATGATACTCTGTACTACAATCGGTGTGAAAGCTGCCCTTTTTGCAACCTCTACAGTACAAACAGCTTGACACCTTCGAATAAGTTGCGGCCCGCCTCTCAGAGGAGGGGAGGGTCCACATATTCTGGTCGGTGATGGCGGCTAATGCGTACTTTTGTTGCAACTTGCCAAAGCCTATCAACGTCGTGATGCCGAAAATAGGATCATCTGTGGGAAGGCATATATGCACGTTGCAGGACGCAGTGTCCAGGGCTGGAACACGTCGCACGCCTCGCTAAAGACATGAGGCAAGCTTCAAGGCGCGCACAAGTATGCACAGTAACCAGTTTCAAAATCACATTCAGGATATGTAGCCCGGTGCGGCCATAATGTACGGAGTACGCGGGCGATAAATTACAATTTGGTCCACGCAGCTCTTTTTATGCCTTGGCAGACGGCGAAAGTAAGTCGAGACATGTCGATCATCCCTTCTAGACTCCGTCTGGTGCTCCGGCACAGGCGGGCGCGCATGGGTCACGTGGACATTCGGAGGATCGGTACGTACCTTTTCAAATTGTGAGTCTGGAGGGGCATGTTGAATCCCGGGTAGGTCAAATGGATATATCCCCGTGGCCTACTAAATACCAACATGCAATACAATGCTATGTAACATGTGCTATGATAGATCCGCTCTTGCGTACATGACTCGATTTTGAAGACTAAGGCCTCGGTCCGGGAAGTGGTGGACCTTGAGGGTGGGCATATTGCGGCTGGGCATATTGCGGCTGCGGTGGGTAGTGCCCCTGAGGCGCCTGTGACTGTGCCTGTGCCTGTGCCTGTGCCTGTGCCTGTGCCTGTGCCTGTGCCTGTGCCTGTGCGTGAGGCGGGCCGTGATATGGCTGTCCCGTAACATATGACCCAGACAACGGCGGTCCCGCGTAGCCTGACTGCCCCCCATGATACCCATACTGCCCGGGCTGCGGTCTGTATTTCGGATCGGGATGGTTCTGCAAGATTTCGCCCACCTTGCTCTCCACGAGCTTATTAGTCTTGTCAAGCCATTTCTTGGCCGAGCCTCCGAACAATTTGCTGGTCCCGGCGGTGGATGGTCGTGAGTAGCCTCCCGGGGGGGGTTGATGTTGGGGCGCATATTGCGTTTTCGGAGGCGCCGGGTACGCTGCTGGCACTGGCTGCCCAGAGAAGCCAGGGACTGGCCGCGGTGGTCCGCCAGAAGAGCTTGGTCTGGGTGGGAGAGGCGGGGGCGGATGAAGTGAGCTGCCTGAGAGTGGTTGGAGGGTCGCACTTCCGTACGATGCATGGCTAACGGGCGGCGAAGGCCGATGAGAAGTGACCTGTGTCGGCTGCGGAGGGGACTGATGCCCATGTGGAGTCTGCGGTGCCGAGAGAGATGACGGCGCTTGTGGGAACAGGGAGGCCTTCACGTCTCCCTGGAGCCGTGTACTTGATTCAGAAGGTTCAATGTCGGCATAAGCTGGTGGTGGAGAGCTTGGAAGGGTGGGTTCGTTGGGGAGTGTAGCGAACTTGGATGGTTGTGGTGATGTTGGCAGACCTGAATGAGATGTCTGGTATTCTGCTCGTGGCGAGCTCGTTGATGAAGCAGCCGCCGCCGGCGCAACGGAGTATGGTTGGGGCGTGCGTCTACCGGCGTTCAGGACAGATGGCGACTGTGAAGATGGCGGCGGCGGCGGCGAATGTGCATAGTTGCGACCTGGAGAGCCGGCGCCGGGACTTGGGAATGTCGGCGACAGAGATTGCTGGTAGGCATCTGCAGGAGTTTTCGGAGAGGATGCTGGAGGTGAGTGAGAAGGCACAGGCGGCACTGCGCCTTGCGGATGAGGCCACGAGACATTGTCCATTGGCCGCGGTGACGCTGCTGGAGATGCTCCGTGAAAAGGTGCACCTCCAAGCCCCGGACTCAGACTTGGTGGAGCATGCTCCGGGGCTCCAGGTTTTGGTGCCATATGTACATGATGGGGCGCCATGCCTTCAGGATACGGCTGCGCAGCCAGCGAGCCTACTAACGCCTCGTGCTGTGGTCGTGGAGAGGTATGTCCTGAGGATGGTCCAGGGTATCTCTGCTCCTCCTGCGGCGGCTCCTTGAAGGATGGTCGACGATACGGTCTATAGGCCACATTGGCGGTCATGGCTCCAGTCATGAAAGTACTGCTGGTATCCTGGTATCGGGAAGGTTGTGAAGCATCGCGATTGTCCATCTCGGGCGAATATGGCTTGTATGGCTTGTACTTCCACGAAGTGGTGCCTTGCAGTGGTGGAGACTGAGGCTGAGGCTGGGCTGGCTTGTTGATAGTCAACGGCGGCGGGAAATACGCACTGGATCCAGCAGAGGGACTGACTGGGCTCACAGTCTCCGGTCGTAGATTTGATGGATAATCGGTTGCCGAGACGCTCGATTCGCCAGTCATGGTGGGCGCCATGGTCTCTGGGCCGTATCCTGCGTGACCTTGGCGTCCATCATGCTCCGTCTTTGTAGCCGTCGCCGCGGCGCTATTGCTCGCGGAATCGTGACGCTCTGCCGGTGGTCGGTTTGTGGGTGTCGGCGTGACTACGGACGAGCTGTCGTCGTTTGGCCCAAAGTATGCCCAGGGGTTGGCCTGGGCTGGGGTGTCGGAGTTTTGTCGCTCGAATTTCTTGGGCTGGCTGTGGCTGTCGACTTGGCTGTTAGGAGATGGCTCTGCCGGCATCTCAAAGACGGGCGCGCCATCTGGCGACGCGTGTGGGATACCGCCATCGAGTTCTGCGACGAAGAGTGGTGGGGGGTAGCTGCCACCGGGATGATGTCGTTGGTGGTGCGGCTCCCGCTGTCGTTCGGCTTCATGCGCCATGCTGGCTCGCGCTGGAGCAGGAGCTGATTCTGTCGAGGTCGCAGTAGGATGCACGTTCGCAAGGCGATGTGTACTCGAGATTGCTGGGCTATGTCACGTCATGAGGATAGACGAGCGGTTGATGGAGAGGTCGCGCGAGGGCATGGACTGGAGGCACGTGCTGGTGGCAGGCACTTACTCCCCTGCCGCCACACCAGCTCCAGCTCCATGTCGAGGCTCAGCTCGAGCCAGCCAGGCATGCAGTGATCATTGCAGTACCCTTGAAGTGATCCCGGTCTCGTTATCAGTCTCGTCCATCTTGGCGGCGCTGAATCCGGTGTCCATGTCGATCAAAACTTTATTTCTTCGCACTCATGAACGCAATGCCATTGTTTTGTGGTTCTACCCCGTTTCCCTGTCGTCATGGCGTCTTTCTCAGCAGGATGGTACGCATAGCATGGCAGCCTCCAACAAACTCGACTACAGCGTTCCAAGAGGCAGAATGGATCTTCAACACTCTAATAATAAGTGGTTCGATGATTTACTTCTAGCAGATTGAGTGATGCTGCAGCTTAGTCGCCCATGCAAAAGCCCCAACAACATCACATGCAAATCCAGCCTGTACATCACCATATCTTCCACGACGTTCACCGACTGAGGTGAGAGATAATTAGATAGGGATCCAAGACGAATATGTACTGGATCAGTGTGTAGTTAGCATATTCTCATTCGGGCTCATTCGACTTCTATCCGATCGTGCGCCAATGACTCGATCACATGCATCATCGTCAGTGTGATCACGCGCGAACTCCCACATCAGGGACAGGACCACGACACCACGATCGAAAACTCTATTGGCATCATTGAAATTCCCATAGGGGCGCCGTTATCCCATCCACAATAACGCTATGTGTCTTTCATTATTTCTACTCAATCTCCATCGGATCCCCCCCTCCTTCTAATCGTCGTCACGCTGCGTGTCATGGCACAAAAGCCCCCCTCTATAACGCTCGACTCTGTGCCCATCCATTCATACAATCTCTACCTCCTTTTTCTTTAGTGTTTTTTCCTTCAGATCTAGACTTTCTTTTTCCCAAGTGGAGCAGAACCAATCAACACCATAGACAAGAAGCCAGATCTATACTCGTGCCAACGCGGGAAAATGTGGTAAAGAGAGACTCAATAATATTGGCACGTGAAGCCAGAAGATCGACGCAATGTGTCGTCATTCGCAGAATGGTATCGTAAAAGCAGTGTAGTTCGCGCGGAAATTGTGTTGTGTCAGTATGTTCCGGGAAATTAATTTTTTTTTTTTTTTTTTTTTTTTTTTCCCGCCAGACAGGACAAAAAGCAGCCAGGTCAGGTAACCCATCGCCGCACTCAGTCGTCCCTCTTCTCGCGGCGGCTCCCACGCTCAGCCCAGTGCCGCCGGCCCCGACGGGTCTCGTAGTGCGGTGCGACAGCCCGCACATCAGCCTGCGCACCCTCGATCGCCGTGCGCGTCTTGTTGCGGTAGCAGT
Organism: Emericellopsis cladophorae; assembly: GCF_022114955.1. NCBI lineage: Eukaryota > Fungi > Ascomycota > Sordariomycetes > Hypocreales > Bionectriaceae > Emericellopsis > Emericellopsis cladophorae. Next base: position 22,166 of record NW_026251003.1, read on the forward strand.
CGAGCGCCCGCTGGAGGAAGATGGTCCGTCCGGAGAAGACGCGGCTCTGGAGCCATGCCATGCGGTAACCGAGATCGTTCAGCTTCGTCTCCTGCGCGCGGGTGGTGCGTCGCGTCCGAGGAATCGCCACCTCGCTGCCGTCGCGGTCGCTGCCCATGGGCACCTTGACCATGCGCGTGCGACCCGGACGACCGACCTGGCGGCCCTCCGTCTCCTGGATGCCGTCGTCCTCGACGTCCTCGGGGAAGAAGTGCGAGCCCGTGGCGCTGGGCGGCGGGCTTTGCATCTCGCGGGGGAAATAGCTACGTGGGAAGACGCTGCCGCTCTTGCGGAAGCTGTCGGGGATCTCGTTAGTGTCGACGCCGTCGAGGGTGACGCGCACGCGCAGCCGCGAGCCGCGCACATTGTCCTCGACGAGGATGAACTTGCGCTTCCTCGCCTCTGGGACGTCGGGGAACAAGCCACCCTGGTCGTCGGCAGCGGCTCGCTCGTGACGGCGCGCCGGGACCGCGGCGCTGGAATGTGGTGCCATGTGAGACATGGAGCCTCCGGGGCCGCTAGCAGGATAGCCCTGGCTGGCGTAGCCGGTGAAGACCTGCGCCTGTCTCACGTCGTCGGCACTACCATGCTGACCGTGGGTCGGGGGCGCGGCGTGATGGTGGTTGTGGTGATGAGCTTGTTGAGCCTGGTGATGATCATAAGAGTGTCCCTCTCCTATTGCACAAGTCATAGTTAGCGCCGCGTCTAGTGAGTGTTCTAAAGTCAGAAGCAATGAGGTTGAGTACTAGGTGTGCAATGAGGAGCGGAAAAAGCAAAGGCAAGGAAAGAAAGCAAATTGGCCTCGTCCAAACGGGGGATGATCGCCTTGGCGATATATGTACAAGATGTTGTAGGAGGTATGCATCTTGCAGAACAAATTCTTCAGTTAAGTCCCCCAGATTCCATAAGTCCCCCAGATTCCATAATCTCACTTGTTCTCGTGCCCGTTCGCATCTCCCGTTGCCATTCTTTGACTCGCCCTCGATCTCTTTCTCTAACATCCACCTACAGAAGAAAATAATACTAGAGCACGCGGTCGTAGTATACAAAAGAGGCCCTGCCTGTATTGACAAAGAAGAGAAGATGTGATGGAACGAGTACTTTTTTTTTTCCCAACGACGAATGTGAAGTGACATGGTATCGACAAGCAGTGACAACTCCAATAATAACAGCAAGCAAGCAAAGCAGGACAGTGACGCGCGAGACGTGGGGGGGGGGCAACAGAGGGGTATATGTGCAGCGCGGTATAGGCGCAATGCAATGCAAGAAGTAACAGATAAACATCCGCATGGGCTCGTGTTAAATATCACATCTGGTGGTGGAACATACCAACTTCATCGGCCCCGCCCTGGGCACCGTCGTGGTGGCTTCCCGGGTGGTGGTGGTGGTGCATGGGTTGCTGACCCATGCCAGCCAGGCTGGGCTTGCCCATGGGGTTTCCGGTCGACGACGCCATGGGTCCGGGTCCGGCGGGCATCCCTGGCTGGCCGCCGGGCACCGTGGTCATGGATGCGGACGCGGGGTGCGGTGACGACGCAACGGACTTGCGCGTGTTCATCTTGGCCATGCGGCGCACCCTGCGACTCCGTAGCCGGGGGTCCGAGTTGCTGTTCCGCCAGCTGTCGACGGCTCTCTGGATCAGACCTCGCTTGCCCCGCAGGGGCATGTTGAGATGGGCCAACGCCCATCCCACGCGGTTGCAGTCCGTCTCGTACATCAAGCGGTTTCCGCGGTACTGGTCCTTGGGGCAGCAGGCGCGCGGGTAGACGCAGTTCTCCTGCTTGAACTCGGGTGACAGGCTCTCCGTGTCCACCGACTCGACGTCGCACCTGATTGTGTACTCCATCTTAACCCGATCTCGCGAGTACTCGAACGCAATCCATTGCACCCCGTTGCCGTCTTGCCTGACGACGGGAGGCGTCGTGGCCGGGATGGGACCCGGCGCCGCGTTGGGGTTGACGCCCGCCGCGCCACCGCCCGGGCTCTGGAGCTGCCCCTGCTGCTGCCCGTTCTGGGGGTGGTGATGCTGAGGCATGGGGGAGGACTGCGGCTTGTGCAGCTGTAGAGGCACCTGCGGCTCGATCTTGGGCCGGGGGCTGTGGGTCATGGCCTGCTGCTGAGTATGCTGCGGGTGCTGGGGATGTTGCGGGTGCTGCTGCTGCGGGTGCTGAGCGTGCTGAGGCGCATGCTGGCTCATGGGGTTGTGAGGAGCAGGATGCGACATCATCATGTTCGGTTGCGACGTCATGGGCTGCTGCGGGTGCTGCGCATGTTGGGCGTACGGCGAGGCGCTCGGTTGCGGTGGCATAGACTGGTACTGAGGCTGGTGGGGGTAGTACATGGACTGCTGCATGTGTTGCGACGGTGGCTGGCCGTAGATGCTTCGGTGCTGGTCATGCTGCGAGGGCGAGGGCACCGAGGCAGGCGAGTTGCTCTGCGGCGTGTGGTACGACATGGGCGGGTAGGGAGGGCGCGGCATCTGTGCTGCGGCCATCATCTCGGAGGTGTCTGTGCGATTTGTCAGTCGGTGCTCCTTGTCCCCGTATCCTCGAGTCTCCCCCAACTGCTCCGATTGACAAGAGGCCAGGACGCGTCTCTCGGCGCGCCTGCTCTGCTGTGCTCTTGCTCTGCTGTGCTCTTGCTCGGTGCAGTCGGACGTGGTCACGTACCTGCGGAAGCGTATCCGCTGTTCGCGCTCGGGGTGTTGTAGGAGCTGTGGTGGCCGTAGTAGGAGGGAACGGTGGCGTCTTGGGCGTGGTGGGCGTGGTGGGCGTGGTGGGCGTGGTGGGCGTGCTGGCCGTTGGTGTGAGGCTGGTACGGTTGGGCAAGCGAGTGACTGGTCGAAGAGGAGTATCCGCCCTGGTGAGAATGCTGAGCCGCTGCTGGCTGGGCGTGGTGAGGATGCTGCTGCTGCTGCGCGTGGTGAGGCTGCGACGCGGCCACGGGCGGAGGCGGGTGAGCTGCCTGAGCGTGGTGCTGCTGGTGGACGACGCTCGAGGGTCGCGAGTGGTGCTGCAGCTGAGCAGGCGAAGGACCTTGTGGCTGATGCTGCGCCGGATGCTGCATGGAGAGAGTCCCGCGTTAGTGATCGGTCGTCGACATGTAACACGACTCGACTCTATAGACTAGGCAGGCAAGGAAAAGATGGAAAGGCAAGGACGCGATGGTGTTTTGTAATGGCCCCCCGGGCGCTGTCAGGGTCCGCGAGCTGTGGTGGAGCGGGTCCAGTCTCCCCTGGTTCGCCTGCTTGCTTGGGTGCTGACTGGGATTGCGCGGGTGAGCGGACTAAAATATTAGACCCAGAACCCAGAATTATCAGGACCCAGCACAGAACGGGACAGAACCAGAGAGGCACAAGCTCACTCTGCAATCACCAGCCCGTCCCAGGAGACTGGGCTGGGTACGCGAGCACGAGGTGAGGTGAAGGTAATGAAGGTTCCCTGGTCGAGAAGGTGAAGAACGTGTGCAAGGTACACACAGTGTGTGCAAGGCGGACAGGTGGAGGACAGAACAGGGACTATGGGAGCGAGAGAGCGAGAGAGATGGTGAGCCTTACACAGGTAACAGTGGCAGAATGTCGAGCTTGTCGCGAGACTGGATGCCGAGTGCAAAGAGCTTGCTTCCTAGGGCCGTCGTTGACCAAGAGCTTCGTGTTTTCTTCTCGTCCTCTTCTTTTTCGAGTGCCTTGAAGCTCTCGTAGCGATCGAGTAGGTGAGATCGCGATCGTGGTGTGGGTTTGTATGCCTGGTTGACAGTGACAGTGACAGTAACAAGGACAGCGACGGGGGGGGGCCAGAAGAGACGAAGAAGCAGGGGACAGGATATTTGAACCAAGATTATGGGGGAGGATTGGGGCGCGGTAGGATCTGGAGTGGGTTGTCAGACGGCGGGATAATGAACGTGTGATGGGCTCCAAACGGACGGGGGCGCGTGGTCTGAAAGGGACAGGACAGTCAGGACTCACCAGGACAGGACAGGAGGCGTCGAGGTTCAAACGTGGAGTCTGTCTCTATCCTGTCACTTTTCCCGATGTGATATCGTTTAATGAAATGACAGGCTCCAGTTCTGTCATGCACCGGGAAATGCCGACAAGCAGGCACCTCTGGTCAAGCAGCTCTGTACAGTAGGCTTCCAAGCTCAACGAGCCGTCTTGTCGGGAGCATGTGTGGCATCATGCCTGCCCGCCAGTACTTGATTTTGACGGGCAGCCGAGAGCTCGTCATTGCCGTCATCCAGCAAGACCCATGAGAAAAGAAAGGCAGGCAAGGAACATGCTTGACGAGGACAGCTTCGTCGTCTCTCCAGTCCTCGCCCACTGTAGAAACAGGGGGCCAGGCTAGCTGGCCATGACCTGGGCCAGGACAGCCGGAGGGCTGCCAGGATGTTTGACTTGGGGATGGGCAGGGGGCCTTTGAAGAGGGGGCGTGCATGCAAGGCAAGGCTGGTAAGATTGCTCAGATGCGCATGGCAGAAGCGCAACAGGGGCTGGGCGACTGTCCACCCAGTGACCAATGGCTGCCGTCGTGGCCCCCGTCGGGCAGCGCTCGAATGGAACAGCTGCCAAATGGAGAGTCCACAACCGGGTCTAGTCGCGGACAGGGATCACGCCGGGTTTGGCTGCTCCATCTCCTGGTCTTGCTGGATGGATGCTTGCTTGGCGCGTCTCTCCTGGTTGGGCGGTGTGGGTTCGGCATGGGTCCCAGAAGCCCCTTGTATTTCTCCAGACGCCGTCGTCACGCCAGAGCAGAGCAGAGGCCACAGGTCTGGGCTCGTTTGCTCGTTGGTGACCTTTCGGTTATTTCACATATACGACGACGATGACGCAGGTACCGTAGGAACAAGCCGATAAGTATTTGGTCTATTCATAATAGGTGAGGAAATGCGGTCGTGCTGCTAACATGGTTCGATTGTCGACAGACAAAAGGCTCGGTCTCCATGGTGGAACCCCGTCCGGGACTCGCGCGATGACTACGTGGACTAGTGACTTGTTGGTCTCCTGCCACGCACGAGTGAGTGCTTGTCTGCTATCCGTGTGTTATAATAATAACGAGGTGATAATAATCAAGCGCTTGTGCGCATCAGACAAACGTCGCGAGCTCTTGCCGTTGTACGTGGTGCTTCACTGCTTGCGGCGCAACCTGCAGCCTCCCAAGCAGCCTCGAGGTACTGTAGCCTTCGGCTCCGAGCAAGCTGAGATCGGCTGGAGCGCACATGATTATCGCAAGACGCTTGTGAATGGTGACACGGCATCATCAGCGGCCAAGTAGACGTTATGAACACCGGCGTCTCGGATCATCTCCCAGCGAAAACGCTGACGTCTGGACGCAGGCTGGTGTGATTTGGGGTGAATTTCCCAACCAGTACGCGCCTGTGATCGAGGCTGTTCTCGATCTCTCATGTTCCTCCGGCCCTTTTGTCAGTGACCTCCGATAACTTGACCTCCGAACTTTTCCACCTCACCTTTCAACTAGGTGCTGGCAGAAGCTCCCTTCCAATCTGCCAACAGTGGACGGTCCTCGCACGCACGCCGCGTGTGGCTCATGCTCCACCCAATGCACAGGAGCTCGACGGAACCGCATTAGTGTAATTTCGTTGGCATTGGGTCGCACTCCACTGTCGGTCTGGCGCAGTGGCGTTGACACGTTGACACGTTGACACTGCCGTTGATGCGCAACGCCGCAAAGGGACTTTTCAAAAAAGGTCGTGGTCTAACGTTAATTAGCCGTTCTCCTTTTGTCGTCAGTCGACACGCTAAAAAGGATACCTTAGGCATGAAGTCCCCGCCGTTCCGATCCTTCTTGGCTCTGTTGGGGAAGGAACAAACAATAGCGACAGATGCCTTGAAGATTCCTAATTGGGAAAATGTCCTGTTCGGGAGACCAAGGTCCGCTCACGATTGTGTGATGAGGCAGGCTAGCACGAGCTCAGTCTAGCAAACTAATCATTGTGATGAGGTGTTAATAACACGCAGTGGCTTGCCTCGGTTTCCGTAATTGGGCATGCTTCACGGCTACTGGAAGGTGGCTGAGATTCCGGTCTCCGTCGCTGACGTCGGATGTCGTCCCAGACCGGGAGGCTGGAGGCTGGAGCTGTCAACCAGGCTTGCTTGTTCATGTTGACGGGGCCCCTGCCTCGTTGGTGGACTTGCAACCGTTAGCAAGCCCCCGGCGCCCCAGTCTTTGGAACGGCGACGCAGGCAAGCGCGAACGGCCAATGCTACCTCTTGGTAGAACCAGAGCGCCGGTATTTGATATCAAGCGCATGAAGCTTCTATAAGCACGAAGCCGAGCTTGCTGCTCGCAATTTGCCAGAAAGGCACTGGCATTAAATGGCAGCACTACTACCGTCGGTGCCGACAGCGAACAACATGCGGCTGTCCGTCTCGCAATGACACGTACGTTCCTCGCTCCCCTCTGCCACTGAATTCTTCAATACGGAATATTAGTGTATACTCATTGACACGTATAGAGAATCGGCAGCTGCTGATCCACTATCGGAGCCATTTGCGGGCACGGCGTCCGAAAGTGAAACACACAGGCTCCCTTGTAATAAAACGTGCGGCCCCAAATGAAGATGTTGGTGGGCTGGTGGCACGAGTCAATCTCGGCCTGTGACGGGTCGCGGATCGACTGACCGACCAGCACAGTCGCTCGCAGGTGCTGGTAACACGTGAACATTCATTTTCTCGAATAAGCGAATTCTGGAATGAAAGGCGAAGAGTGGAAGAAGATGAAGAAGATGTGAATCATGATCGAAAGGCTGAGGTCCATGCCTTGACAGTCTTTGAGGCTTAGTGGTATAGGTCTAGCTTCTTGTGACTACCTTCTATCATTGATCTCTTGCCCAACCTCCATATCGTCTTTGCGAGCATTCGCGACGGCTGCATCTCTATATCTGTAGATTTTCTTTGTTATTATATGTACTAGCAAGTAGTCTTGTTATTGCTTGACGAAGAACGGTTGAAAGCGCGCGGCTTCTTGGTGGCCTGTCGATACGCTAGCCTAGGCATCCATGACCCAGGGACCCTGTGGGTGACCCCCAGTTCTTGGGGATACCTTGCAGTCCGGGGCGAAATGTCGCCGATAGTGCGACGCTGCGACACTGGACGGGTGTTGCAGGCGTCCTTTGTTAATGTGTAGAGTCTGTAAGAGATGATTTTGTACCTGCAGGACCCTTCATAGCAATCCTTGCGACGTTGAGGCCAATGCTATGACTTTCTGGCATTCTGCCCTGCGCGTGTTTTAGCGGGTGTGTCCGTCTTAAGTATCGGCAGACCAGGATGTCGAAAACGCCGAGAGCAATAAGGTTGTATATAAGGTTGATAGATGGCGGTGATATCCTTGAATAGGTAGTTGCTGAAATCCCTTCGGACGAACGCAAGAATCAAGTGAATTCATATTGCACCCGACTGCAGAGTTTTCATAGTGCTTGACCACGCTGAAAACCGACAATGCATATCAAAGGCTGGATGACATGAGTGCACCTAGGGTACTCTGGAGGAACAGGAGCAAAAGAGATGCATCTATCATCACCACTACCACCACCATAATACGGCTCTTGCTTGCCCACCTGCGTGCTTGGCTGGCTGCTGCATTGCATCAAGCTAGACTACATATCAGCTGGCCTTCCCGTTAATCACATCCCACATCGCGGGCTGGTCGACGCATAGCATGGCCTACCGCATACATGTACGCACGCAGCATGGCATGGCATGGCATGGCATGGCACGCCATGCCATGGCCGTACCAGCTCGCTGGTATACATTTTTTTTTCGCAGCCCCTAACGACAGCAACCCTATGGCGCTACCTTGCTGGATCGATGGCGGTCGTGGGGCGCCGCCGCCCGGACGCCATCTGCCACACTCCTGGCTCGCGCTCCCGCAAGATCCCTTCAGGTCCAGGGTAGGGTATCAGGGGCCCATTCACAGCCTGGGGGCAACAGCGAATTATCGAAACTAGTCAGCGTGTATATGTATCTTGCGATCCAAAAAAAAAGTTTCCGTCCTGTTCGGGAAGAATGATATTTTCCGAGTTTGGCTTCCATCTTGCGACGTTTGTCGCAGACGACTCTCCCCCGAGCAAGTGACGAACCTCACCCGAGCGAGGAAGCAGGCAGAAGCAGTCCTTCGGCAACCAAAGGGTTGCCCCTTTCAAACCTTGTCCCTTTCAAACCTTGCCCAATTGAATGATTGCTGGGCCACATTATCAATCAACTGGGTAGAGGGCGGCAACCATCAAACACTTGTTGAGATTCATGAACAACCCTTCCTTTGGGACTGCACCGGCATCCTTCGCCAGAGGCTCTTCGAGAAAGTCGGTCAGGGATGTGCTCCATTGACAAATGCGGCGGCTGCTGCTCTTGGTGCAGCCTGCCCGCCAGCAAACAGACACATCCATCCCACCAGCCCGCAGTCTTCCGCCCACGCTATCGACCAACAGGGGAGGCAGCCAGGGGGGAGGGAGGGGGCGTGTGTCGGGAGGTGGATCCTACAAGGTGTCAAGGCCCCTGCTGCCACACGGCTGCGCAAGGATCCTTCGTCAGGGCTAATTTGTCTGAGACCAAGGATCTTTTCGCGCGCCCGGTCGCCAAGCCACTCGCACTGGGCGTGTCGAGACGCGTGAGGTCACCTCTGAGGGCAACTCTGGCAAAGAAGGAGCGAATATTTGGGTCAGTTTTGGGGTATTTTGTCTGGGAATAAGCCTCGCTGATCGACTACAAACGTACCAGGCTTCACGGCTGTCAGCACTATGTGCGTACGCACGTGCGAATCGGACTCGAATCATGTCTTGACGGACAGTGACAGGAGTGTGTGTGCTTGGCCCAAAATAGTCCGCACACCGGCTGGCAGCAGCAGCATTTACCGTGCACAGACAGCATCAGCACAGTGACCGCGGCATTGGACGCACTTACCCGAGCCAACGAAGAGTCAAGACGGCAATTACGCTAAGTTCTAACTATTCTGCAATTCACTATGCTTGCGAGAAAACTGTACGGCGGCTTGATTGCGTTATCCGTTCGTGCGATGGGGGCTCATCTTGGCAGTCTTATGAGTGTGCAGAGGCAGAGGATGGTCTCGTCCTGGACGTGGAGGCTCCTTACGACAATGTCGTCTGTCGGCAGTGAGAGGCGAGACTGGGCCATGCTGCCCCTGCTGAGTATTGCGGCTATTGGAGCTACCCTGGTTACTTCGAGCTGTAGGTTCTGACAGGTGTACATGCTATGTCACGTCTAAGTTGGTACCTACGTAAGTAGTCAATCCCGTCAGAGCGCACTAGGAGGAACGTAGGAAGTCTAAAATAGACGCAACTCCAATCTCAAGTGGCTCGACAAGTATCCGTATTGCGGACACTACTCTGTAGAGGAGACTCGGTCACAAGAACAGCCAGCACCGGCAGTCGGGCTTTGCCGCTCTATTCGCACTTGAAGCCAAGCTCTTCGTTGTGCGATGACATACAGCTCGTGCGATGGCACGCATCCTGTCCTTATCCAGTGATTCCAGAGGTTCGTCTACAGCCACGAGTTGAGCTCCGAACCATCCCCCCAACAGTTCGGTGCTACTGCGTTGTCATAGATGATAGGACGTTCCGAGCACGTTGCCACAAGTTACAACGGTCTACGGGCGGAGGAGACTGTCAGTGTGTCACCCATTGCCACGGAGCAACCCCAGCCATCGACCGCACACCCTCACTGTCCCAACCTTTCCACCCTTTGCCCATAAAAGTCTTTGAAGAGTCCCTCTTCCTCGCAAAGGGCTTCGACTAATGACAGGGGTTGCTTAAAAGAAAGCAAGCGATGCATCCGCGAAACGCTGTCACCAGCAAATCACTTACGCATGCTTTGGACAGCATTCTCATACGTTGATAGTCAGTGAACAACGTATTGTTGGGGGGCGCAAGCAAAGGACCAACAAGTGTCGGTGAAGATGCAGGGGCCCTTATTATAAGATAATAAGAGCACCTGTCGGTAATTGCATACTCTCTCGCGTGTGATTATACGTGCAGCATGAGGTCTCGGTGAACGGTCCGACGAACTCGGGAAACTGGGACAAGTGCCCTCCGTTTGTCTTCCGCTTGCAAGTTGCTGGTGGGCCCCCCGCCCTCCCTTTGGGCACACTTTTGCCACGCATCGCAACTCGGATGTTGTCGACGGCGTACCCCATCTTATCAACGTGGGCGGCTTGGGCATCCATCTGCGCACCCTTTCGCCATCTTCAACGTCGATCTCGTGGAGGGCAAGACCGAGCTCGACCGAAACGGATCAAAGTGGTGTCTGTCTCCTACAGATGCCCGTTCGCCGGTACGGTGACCCCATCGGTAGGTAGGCAACAAGAGATGGATGTTTGTCTTATCAACTCATTTGCCTTGCCAACATACTTGCAGGTTGATGACTTCTTCACTGTCGGGCGTGTGTTAGGCGATAGCCAACTTCTTGATGTCCACTGTCGACGCCGGCTGTTCAGCCCTTGCATACATACGGATAGTCATGGCGCAAACAAGGTTTTTGTCTTTCTCTTTCAAGATCAATTGCGTCAGACAGGCAACGAACGTCTCGGCATGTAGTGACTGGCGCCAATTGTCTATTATTTTTGACACTGCTGTCTCAGCCAGCGACGATGGCCACAAATCGAGCTGCCGGCCACTATAGCACACCTTACTATTCTATTTACCATGATCAGGTCTTGACTGTCTCACTAATGAACTTGTAAGTAGTTAGACTGGAAGAAGACACGCACAAGTCACGCATTGCCTGCCACACGTCTGCCAACGCAGATGTCTCACGCGGCGGACGCAAGTCTGTACATGTATGCATGAAGATTGTCGGTGTACGACAAGGTGTCAGTCTAGCCGCCGGCCGTTTGCAAGAGCATTCACAAGGCAGCTGGCAGGATGACAGCTTACATGGATGTGAGTATCACAGCCTTACATCGATCATCGTCATCGTAGGACCGACGGCAACATGATAAATGTATTGGTCACTCGGGCGACTTCACAAGAAGCCGTACGATATAATGAAGTAGCTGGTTGGAAACAAACATACATCTACTGCATCCTATACAAGAAGGAAGTCCGTTTCATATCCATGTCATTCAAGTCCGCTCAAAAGAATATGCTTTGTTTCCCAATGTCGAGGAAATGTACAATTGATCGCCATGAAAAGAAAATCAAATATGCAAAAATAGGAAGGCTTGTCGCTCCGCACAATTCTCTCGCTATGCTTCCACCGATCCCTTTCTCTCGCTCACGGTGCGATGATCACCCGTAGCGGTGGTCCGCGGGCCGACGACTGTACTCGTCCTCGTCCTCGTCCCGATGGCGCCTGCGCCGGTCGGAGTCACGGTCTCGGTTGCGATCCCGGTCCTCTGGCTCATACTTGTCCTCGTCCACGTGGCGACGGCGACGACGGCGTCGGTCATCGTCCTCGCGGTCCGGGTCTTCGCTCCGCTCCGCATCTTCATCATTGGTCTCACGACCACGACGGCGCTCTGAGGGGATTATATCAGTATGTGTGTCTTATCTGCTCGAGCACGGCTCGCACAATTGGGGATACATACCTCTGAGCACTTGAGTCGCCGCAGCGTACGCCTGGATCTCCTCCTTGTCGAGGACACGAAGCACAATGACAAAATCGTCGCGGACCTCGAATCTCTCCTTGCCGACGGTCAATGCCTCGGGGTTGACTACCTTTCTGCTGATCTTTGTCCACTTCGCACCCGGCGGCACGTCCTTCGCCTTCTTGTCGTCCTTGTGAGGGGCCGCGCCCTCGCGGACAAAGTTCTGCTCCTCGGGAAATTTGGGCCTGGGTTGCTTGAGGATACCCTTCAGAGGCTTGCCCTCGCCCTTCTCACGAGGCGGGGAAACGACACGGACGGCCTTCTCCTCGCTGTTCACGAGAGCAACTTCACGGCCTCGAGATTCGTCAGTTGACTCTGAGTGACGTGGAGCGGGTGACGTGGGGCGGGATGGTCGGGATGTGCGACTCGTCTCGGCGGTGGCGGGTCGCGGCTCTGTCTCCTTGGGTTTCTCGTTTGCTGAAGTGTCGCCTCGGGGCCTGTCGGACGTATCCATGGTGGCGAGCTGCTCGCGAAGCTTGCTAATATCGCCCGCATCGTTGGGGTTGAAGGACTGAGACGCCCGATTGCGACGGGCCGAACGCTTGACGGCATCCGAATCCGAGCCAGAGGCAGCAGCCTCGCCTGCCAACTTGCCTTCAGCGTCTCGGCGATGCTGGTCTTTGAGCTCCTCCTCGCGATGGCCGCCCTGGCGCTCGCGGTCACGGGTACGATCCCGGTCGCGCTCGCGATCGCGTTCACGCTCACGCTCACGTTCGTACTCACGTTCGTGCTCAGGCTCAGGCTCTTGAACACGATCTCGGGGCCTGTCGGCAAACCGCTCATGGTCTTCAACACGAGGCGAGCGATCGTATTCCTCATGCCTTTCGCGCTCGATGGTCGGGCTACGCCGGCGCCGCGGCTCTTTCTCTGGCACGTCCTTCCCCTTCTCTTTCTCATCGCCCTTGAGCAAAGGACCTAGGCCAACAGCCGCTGCCGCCACACCAACGCCAGATGTGATCTTGTCGCGAATGCGCGAGCGCTCATCATCACTGCCACGACGCTCACGTGGTTCAGGCTTCTCTTCGACCCTATTACGACGACGGCGATCCGCATCAGAGTCTCGATGAAGACTCTCATCCGACCTTCTGCGAGGTTCTTCCCTCTCGTCCATGCGGTTGCGTCGTCGACGGTCGACGTCCGAATCACGCTGCAGTGACTCGTCCGACCTCTTGCGGGGTTCTTCCCTCTCTTCGAGACGACTGCGCCGCCGAGGATCAATCTCAGCTCCGATTTCTTCGTCTGAGCGCTTCCGCGGCTCTTCGCGCCAAGGCTCTCGCCTTCGTCGATCGTCGAGACCGTCTACCGGCCCAGTGCGGATGCCAAAGCCACGGGTAGTGATGCTGTCATCCTGAAACTTGGGAGATTGGTGCACGCGTTCCGACTCTCGGTCACGATCACGCAGTTCTCTCATGTTGCGCTCATCCTCCCGACTTCGATAGTAATCATCGTGGTGAGATGATCGGGGTGGCTCCCGGTCCTGGTACAGCGATACTGGCCGGCCCCGTTTGCTATCACCGCCGCCTTCCGTCTGCCTGATGATTGGAGAGGGTGGCACCGGTGCCACGGGAGGCGCGGACTCGAAGCCGCTGTTGATCTTATCAAAGCCGCGAGTTGAGGGTGGGGGTCCGCCCCGTGTGCTGGAAGAGCTTTCGTAGGGTCGGCTCGTATTCATGGAGTAGTTCCGGCTCAGATCGGCGCTGGTGTTGACATTGAAGCTGCGACTGTCCGAGTTGTAGTTGACGTTGGGTCGGTAATAGCCACGATCCACACTCTCCCTGCGCCGGTGGCGCGAAGCAGGCCTGCTGTGATCCAAGTCGTACCGGGCGAGCTCGCCTGCGTTGGTGTACTGGTAGCCATCGTCGCCATAGTCTACCGGTGTCGCACTGCTGCCCTGGCGAGCCTCGCTGGGATACAGAACGGTAGGGCGAGAGCTTCGATAGGCGTCGGCGTTTGGCGCCTCGAGACGCTCACGATCTCGGCTGCTGGTGAAATCTTCGCTCTCATGATGACGGTGGTATGGCGCCGTGCTTCGGGAGCGAGTGGCCGAGGAAGCTGGAAGGGCGGAGAGATGTCCCTCGGAGACTCGAGAGCTGTGCCCACTGTGCCCGCCGTGGCCAGTGTGACCGCTATGACGTACAGGGCTGTGGCTCGAGTAGTGTGCGGTATGTGTGCTAGCTTGTGGTACTTCTGACTGTTTGGTCGTAATGATCACTGGCGGTCTCGAGTTCGAATCGAGAGTAGAGCGTCGGGCGCGGCCGGTGTCGCGTGAAGTTGGTACCCCGGATCGACTGACGGCATATGTTCGAGTGGTAGTAGGGACGCCGCCGGTCGAAGTGGTTGTGACGTAGCCTCTCGGTGTGGTGACGGGCTGCCTGTTAGTGGACGAAGGCAGGACGTGCATGTCGCCCGCGTAGTGTGAGCTATAACCAACGCTGGATGGCATAGATGATCGAGCTGGGTTGAAGGTCTGCGACCGGCTGTTGGGAGCGTAGCCTCCATGATACCGGTCCGCCATTGTGGGCAATCGGTCGTTCGGTCGGTCTGTCGGTTGGTCGAGTAAAGTTGTTGATATAAGCTTCGTTAAAAAATCGGGGGATAGTATGAGTTCGATAATTTGAGAGACGCCAAGGCTGGCTGGTGTAAAGTCAGAGAGGGGGAGGGGCGGAGGTTCGTTGGTCATCCGCGGGGATGGGCGAATTCAAATTGGTCAGGCAAGTTGATTACGGTGCAGAGGTCGACCAGTCTTCAGATGTGAGGAGATGGCCTTCTCGGTGGACGAGTATAGTACTTGATGAATCCCTTGGAGTTTTGTACCAGCCGCCACGCGTATGTTGTCTCGACAGGTGCCCAGAGCGCTTGGCAGCACACAAGCTGTGGGTTTTCTCAATGGACGTCTCGGATGGCGAATACTACTTTTGCTGGTCTGCTGCTCATGCGATGGCGCTGCAGCAGTGCGTATGCACGATGGGGACACACAAGTCGGATGGAGCCAATCCAACGGTGGGGTTGTGCTTGTGTACGTAGCTCGCTGAACACGAGCACTGCTAAGAAGGCGTCAGGAATAATGGTCTATAATTGTATCTGCCCACAATATCACCGAGACTTACCTTTGCGAGGGGAGTGGTGTCGACTGAAGACCGCCGTAGGGTAGGGAGAGACTGAAGTAGTGGAGGTGATGATGATATCGATGATTAGAGCGACGGGCAATGACTTCAGAGGCGCTGCTGGTCCAGCATGGTTCACGAATGACTCGACTGGCGGAGGTGAGAATGTAAGTAGGTAAGAAGAAACACGAGGGACCTCGCAAACAATTTGAAAGGGAAGACGAAATACCAGCCCAAGGGGAGACGGAGTCGAGAAGTTGGGTCCTCGCCCAGCTCCAGTCGAGGACTTGGATGGATGGCGCCGTCTCAGTCTGATGCCAGATCCCTGGCAGATTGCAGCTTTTCTTTCTCCGTGTCGTCCATTCCATCTCAGCCTAAGCGGAGGGTAAGGAAGGTAAGGAACCCCCTGGCGACGTCTGGACCTGAAGCCCACGCTAAGACGGGCAGCGACAGGCAGACGGCCTGCCCTGCCTGGTTGCCTGACTCCCCAGTCCTCCATATCGCTAGCGCCAGCCATTGGAGCCCGACGTCACTGACTCTGACACCCAGCGCCAATTGCTCGCCTTGCCCCTGTCGCCTGAGACTGGATGCACAAAGAGGGCTGCAGACTTGCAGTTGGAATGGTTGGTCTTTGGTGGTGCCGCTGATCTTCGGAAAGGGGACTGTACGTATCCAAGTTTAATCAATTCGCAGCAGTTGACGCAAGTCCTTCCACATTCCGCCGTCACCTTCACGGGTTCATCAGTTAGGTACGTAGGTACGCGCAGACGAACGTCATCTCCCGTGGCCCGATCCGAGCTCATCCTGGCAACCCTGAACCTGGACCATGATTGGGAAGCCTTGCCCGGTCTGGCTTGGTTGGGCCGACAGGCAAGGCTACGCCTGCTTCAATCTTCACTAGCCTCTGGCCTGCTTTTCGAGAACATCGTCAAACACGCAACACGAATCCTTGGCGGCAGTCTCTGTACAGTAGTCTCGGGCACGACAGTTCGCCACCCGCAGCGCCCAGCAACGTAATGCTTTGTCACGAGGAACCTCTTGTTGGCTTGCAGACTACAGATGTCTGTTCATCTGCTAGCTGCAGCGTAGCTCACTGATTCATCTATTGTAGCAGAGCCGTGGAAGCGACACCCCTGCGGACTTGGATCACCCTAGTTAGTATCTGCTCTACAGAGTCGCGATTGGCAGACTTTTCTCGCTATCCCAACATCGATGGCGTCCAAGTCGGAAAATGTGGTAATTGTATCCGTAGTGGAGTCTCGAATTCGGAGAGAAAGTATATCACCGGCACCAACAATAAAAGTCTCACTCACCGGCCGGGGCATCCCTAATTGTCAGATGCCCAAATGCCTCTTGTGGTTCATTGGAGCCCAACCAATTGCCAACCACATTCACTGAGCGTTACACACTGACACACTAGATTAGGATCCCGAGGCCAGGGGAGACCACATCGTCCGGGTCATGCCGACCGAAACGCGGCAAGTTGGCGCCTCGTCCTTCGCGAAGAGCCCGTTGACCATTGCTAGAATGCCTGGCAACTAGCCGCTGGTATTGTTTGTACTCCCATGACGCCAGCGCGAGTGAACGGTTGACATCAACGTGGCTTTCTTTTCGAGGCGCTCGGGTCGTTTGGCCCTCGTCCGGAGCGTGTACGTAGATGCCCAATGGCTTTCGTTCGGGGAAACCAACGAATGCATTATCGGTTTTCACATCCGTCCAGGAGCTCTGTCGGCTATGTTGGCGATCTCCGCGCGGGGCTGTCGTTGGAGACTGACTGAGGCCATGTGTAGGTGCCCAAGGGGCAAGATTAACTGCTACATGTGCGTGCTCTGGTGGGGTCATGGCCGTTGAAATCACAACTATCGCCGGTGTAGAAAGGGTCCGTAGCTTCATTTAGTGTCTTTGACCCAACTTGAACGATTTTGAAGGGAGCTGTGCCCGCAAGTCACTCAGTCACCCGCTGCCTTGAACCCCTGAACCATGTCACCGTGGCTGTTTACCGTACCGTTCACTAACGAAAGGGTTTAATCGTCCTGTGCTCTACCAAGGACACACAAAGAGGGGCAATACAGAAAACTGTTGGACAGGGGACGACTAATAGACCGAGTGAGCACAAGGGCTTGCTGTCCGAGGGGCAAAGTTTCTCGCACGGAAGGATAAAGTGGTGTTCCTTGACAACGCACGGATACATGAAGGAAGTGACTGTACATACACCCAATTTTGAGCCTACTGGATGTAAGTTGGGCGTACCAACTTGTGTGCTTGGGTCGGTCACACGACGGACGTGCCATTGCAAGGCCTCATGTGACAGTCTGCCGATGTATCTCGTCAGACAGTCTACATACATGCCCATGTACACGGAACCAATGTTCGAGATCAGAAGTACTTGACAAGATAGAAGCGGGGCGGCGGGAAATTGAATCCATGTAGTCTCTCTCTGTGTAGGACGGATGTAGACGTGGCCGCAGGAAGACCTATCAATCACCGGGCCCTCAACCACCTCCTGACCGATGCCAGCCGCAAACATGCTACGAACGGAAATGGGATCATAGCTACCGCGTACGAGGATTGCGTTCATGTTGGCAGCCCCGGCATGGCAAGGAAGATTGTCCATACATGGATGATGATAATGGCAATCACGTGGCTCAATGCTAGTCAACATTAGCTTCGTAATCACGAGAAAGGTGGCCTCAATTGCATGATTGTTCTCAAGATTGATCGTGACCCTATGTATGCGGTATTCAGACCCCTCAAGCCAGCGCACCCATCGGGTCCCAGATGGGCAGGACCGTCGGCTCCTGTCGCAGCACATCCCTGACCTCCTTGCCGACAAACTTGGGATCAATCACAGCCTGGTACACAAACTCGTCCATCCACGCGTCGCTCATGACGAACCAGCCCTTGTCGCCAGCCGCCTCGCCCCACGAGTTCTGCACGCGCCAGCGCACCGGCTGGCCCGTCGTCTCGTCCACGTGCACGGCTGTGAGGACCATGGCGTGCGTCATCTGGGACTCGCGCGCGTGTAGGCGCTGGGCCTTGAACATCCCGCGGACCAGGGACGTGTTGAGGCCCAGGTCATAGTTGAAGAGGTCGAGGTCCATGACGCCCGAGGCCGTGTCGCTGAACTTGCCCACGTCGCTGCCAAAGAAGATGGGCAGGCCGGCCTTGAGGGTGCGCACGCACGCCTGCTTGAGCGTCGCCATGTCGACGTTGACGTACGTTACGCCCCGGCCGCCGACAATATTGCCGAGGCGGGACACGCTGAGCAGCGTCAGGGGCTCGTGGCGCGGGTCGTGGACCAGGGAGACCATGCGCGCAATGGTGCTGGACGTGACGCGGAACTCTGGGCTGGCAATGTCCTTGGCAAAAGCGGTCGGCATGGTGCGCAGCTCGTGCGTCTTGCCGTCCTTGTCGGCGTACTGCCACGTAAACGTCTCCTCCGGGCTGGGAGGGGGTCCGAGCAGGAGCGTCATGATGAGAGAGATCTCCTTCATCATCTTGGCCTTGACGTCGGACAGGTACTCGGCCGAGATGCCCTGCTCGCGACGGCAGAGGGCGCGCAGCTTGAGGGCGAACTCGCGGAGCTTCGTCTTGACGATGCTGTTGAGGACGCCCGAGTTCATGGCGCTCCAGTTGTCCGGGTACAGCGCCTGCGGGACGAGGCCGTACTTGTCGACGAGGTTGTACACCATGTCCCACTGGCCGCCGTCGCTGACAATGTCGCCGAGGAGGTGCTGCACCAGCCGGCCGTCGAGGTCCTCGGCGGCCGTGTCGATGATCTGCTCGAGGAACCAGTTGCTCTTCTCCAGCTTGTCCCAGAAGAAGAGGTACGCCTGCGACAGCTCAAACGACTCGAGGTTGTACTTCTTCATGAGCGCCACGCGGAACACATTGGTCGAGGCAAAGAGCCAGCAGCGGCCGCTGGAGCGCTGGTTGGTGATGGGGCTGCCCTCGAACGGGATCTTGATGTTGAAAACATGCTGGTCGGCGACCTTTGTGGGGAGCGAGATGAGAACCTTACGGGGGTTCTCGGTGCCCAAGGCTGTGAGGGCGAGTCTGCACGTCGTGGGTTGGTTAGACGATGGACGGGAGCAAGGGCAGAGAGGCCTGTCAGCAGGATGGCGCACTACTCACCTGTTTTTGGGATCTTCCAGGATGGCGCTCTGCCACGACTCGAGCGTCTGCAGCTCCAGACCTTGTGGTTTCCATTCGCGAAGAATGTTGCCGTTTTTCTCGTCGGTAATCTCAACATATCCATCATCCTCAACACGCATGTTCTGAAGACGGTCCACGACGGTCTTCTCGTGGGCGGTGGGTCCGTTGGATGTGCTCTGTGCGCCGCCCATGGTGATGGTGGAGTGAGTTGTGACTTTACGATGAGCGATGAATGGTAAGTGCAAAGCAGAGCAAAGACAGCAACACAGAGAAACGGATAGTATTTGTAGTGTAGATGCAAGCTTTCCGTCAAATGCGCTTGCGAATCTTTACGAGGCGGAATGTAGGAGCTTATCTAGGACCTTGTAGGCATCGCGGCAGCTGGTCTGGTCACACGCCATCGGAATGCACGCGTCCCCTCACTGTCCATTCCCCCCAGGATAGTAGATCAAGGGTCGGCGGGTAGACCCGCGCCATCTTCTTCCATGTCTTACTCTTCAATGTGCTGGAATGTGTAGCCCGATGATACTCGGTACCTTTGTTTCATTTCGTTCAGCTATAGCTCCTCGTGTTGCGACAAGCGGCAGAGGAACTAATGATAGAGACGGTGCACCTTGATGGTCAAGGCTATCTACCTACCCTACTGCCAGGTACTGATCGTAACCGTCAGCTTGAGCGCGATCACCGCCACCACTAAAATCTGGAACATTAGAAGCGACATTAAGCGAGGCTAGCTCCGTCCATCACCACAAGAGAAAGAAAGCACATATCAAAAAAACCATTACATCTTGTCATGTACACTGCACCTATCTACTGGTAGTCCACACAATTTTCCAAGATATCTTTCCAAGATGTATACACCATTCTCATGCCCAGTTAACCCACATGCTGCGCCCCCGGCAGCGCTGCAAATGCACCACTGCCAGGGGCGACAGGTCAAGCTAACCAATGATAAACAGCAAAGGACAAAGGAAAGGATGTCATTGCAACATTGGGTTAGATTAATCTAGAGGCGGGAGCCGTGCATGACCTTCATGTCGACGGCGAGCTCCTGACCGTTGTCGTTGAGGACCATGACGCGGACGGAGCCACGGCCAGACTCAAAGGCGTTCGCAAGGCGGCCAGAGAGGTTGGACTGGTCAATGACGGGCAGGCCGTGCTTGACGTCGCCAGTCTCGGTCATGGCGACGACCAGACCGTCCTGGAGATCGAGGACACGGTACTGCTTGAAGACAGGGCCGAGCATGGTCTGGACAACAACGCTGGGGGCCGGGTTGCTGACAAAGGAGGACTCCTCGTGCAGCTGCTTGGTGAACAGGTCAACACCAAGGTAGCGGTACTGGCCGGTGGCGGACGAGGTCGAGATGCGGATGACCTGGCAGGGGCGGCCCTGCAGCATCAGGAAGTCGCCGAGGCGGATGTGGTGGCAGGGGATGGTGACGGTGTTGGGCAGGTAAGACTCGGCGCTGTCACCGGGGCGGGGACGACCAGCCGACTGGTGAACGTCGACATCCACGTGATGGTGGTGCTCATGGCCACGGGGGTGGACAATGCGGTCCGCGAGCTTGTGGACGCCCTGGCGGAAGGAGTGGTAGTGACCTGCACGGGGCGACTTGTCAGTACGTGTCTCAGATAGAGGCCAGTGAATGATTGCTTACCGTCCTCGTCGTAGTAACCCATCTTGGATTTCTGGTGGGCGGTGGAGTAGCGGGCGGGCTCAACTGTCTCGTCAGAGACAAACTTGGAGTCGACCTTGGGGGCGGAGCCGGGAACACGGGCGTCAACGGTAAAGTTGTTGACGTTGGTGGTGGTGCCGGATTGGTAGGTGGCGCGACCTGGACCGTCGACAGTTACGTTGAACTGGGGACGGGTGTAGCGTTCGCGGTATTGACGTTCAGCAACGTCAATAGGGCTGGTGAAGGCTTGGGCGGCAGCGGGGGCAGCGGCGTCAACCTCGATGTGAGTGTTGGTGTAGTTGGTGCGAGGGGCGGCAGGACTGGAGGAGGATGTTGTCAGTCGTTGTCGATACGATGATGGATGATGAAGATGAAGACGGAGAAGGAAAAGGAAGAGAAGATGGAGAGAGAACAGGTTGATGAGACGCGGTTTGGAGGTGTTTCTCCGTCAACGACGGACCGCAGCTAAAGCTAGTCAGACCCCTGGACCATTGGCCGGGTTGGGGTCCGGCCAGCCAGGGGGTGCAACAAGCGGTGACTGCGGCGGACCCGTAGAAAAAGCAATGCATGCGCTGTCCTTTGTTGTTGTTGCTGCTGCTGCTTATGCTGCCGATGCACAAACGGGTGTGATTTGGGCCGTGTTTGGGCTGTCCATTGCCTTCCCCCGCCTGGCGCGCAGCCCAATGGCAATTGGGCGCTTTGCTCGTCGGCGCCGAGAAAATAAAGTGAAAGAACATGAACTTGACTTACCGGCGCTCTTCGTAGGCAAAGTGCTCGTGCTGGGTACCGGGACGGTGGTATTGCTCCTCTTGACGATAGTGGACCTCTTCGTTGCCGAAACGGTGCTCCTGTTCAGGTTGCTGCGGGAGGTCGACGTTGGCAGTGAACGACGAAGAGTGCTGACCTTCCCGTCCGGCTTTGGGTTCGGGAAGCTTGACTTCGACCTCTTGGTGAGTCTCGTGGGTAGCGGTCTGGGCCTCGGAGTCCTTGTAGGTCGAGGGGAAGATGCTGAAGGGGACGGGGACGCGGGCTTCAAAGTCCAGATTGACGGCGGGGGGCGGCGCGAGAGAATCGGCTTCTCATTCAACCTCTCGTAACGACACGAAAGGAAGATAAGAAGATGATCCTCAAGCTTTCGTTTCTAAGGAAACAAAAGAAGGAAGAAGCGAAGAAGAATGGGAGGCACGAGGTCCTTATTCTTCTAGCTGATTCCGGCAAGAGGGCAACGAGGTTATTCCAAGCTGTGTGGTGATGTGGTTCGAGGTAATTGGAGGAGGAGAAAAGAGGCTGGGAGGCAGAAGTCGACGCAAGAAGGGGGTTTTGAGGACCAGGCAGCGTGTCGAGGCCGTCGTCGGTCTCTGGCGGGGGGCGTGGCTACAGCAGAGGTGTGTTTACCACGGGGACTGGAGACTCCACTGGGGTGCCCGGTTGTTTACTTCTGAGACTGTTTCGGCTTAGCTTGTAAGACCCGTCGGCTGAGCAGATCCACTGGAGCTCCCAGACAAGCGCCACGCGTGTGTCTCGTCGCCCTCTGGATCAGCCCTTCATTACCGATGGCGCAGATGCACCAATGTTTACACAAATTGACTGATCATCTTGCACAACGGCTCATTGATGATGAGCGGTCAGTCTCCTGTTGCAACAGCAGACACAGGCTGGTGGTCTCTGCAACGATGAGCCAGGCTTCGATCAAGCTAACCCAACCACTCGAATTATCCTCCACTCCGCGTAGGCGGGAGTCGAGCGCAGCTGCGCAGGACAGACCCTCTGGTCGATCCATGGGCTTTCGTGGACCATGTCCATTGGCTGCCGCCGCTGCAATCCTCGATTACCGCCTCGCCTCGCTTTCCGCCAGGCGTCCTGCGCCGAGCGCGGTGGATATTGTTGATCGCCTGCAGGTCCGCTCCAGCCTCCTCCAGGCATTGATGCCGGACGTAAAGCCCAATTGCTGTCGCTTCTCGACCCAATTCCTCCTGTGCTTCTGCGGTTGAGCTCTCCTTGGCTAGATCGAGCTCGTGATCCTACATCATCCACCTTTGGTCGCAAACAATGTCAGAACTTGCACAATATTATGCTACGCAATCTTGTCTTAGCGCCGTTGCTATGCACCAATTTTGTGCTGGCTGCAGCTGCACAGCTGAACAAATCTAACCCTAGGCCGCAGGTGCGTCGTTAGCGGCCCCTTTGGCGGTTGCCACAACGACAGCCAATCGCAGTCGATCCAGGTCCTCCTTGACGCGTCCCCGACACGAGGGCGTGTCCTAATTGTCTCCAAGTCCTCTCTTCATCACCGCGCGTTCGTTCGTCCGTCTCCTTATTTTAGCCTGGCTTTCATCTCCCCCAGGTTGCCGAGCTCGATCGACATCTGATTTACCTCGGATGTTGCAATCGGATGCCGCTCACAGCGGGGCCTCTGATTCACTTGTGGTGAACTGAGCACGCCCCTGGTCTGCGAAGCTTCACCAGGCCGCAGACGACTGCATCGTGCGCATACGAAGCAGTGCTGAACACGAGCCATATTCTTGCTTTACCACCCATGAAACAACGTGATGCTCGTCTTCAATAGCCAGGAAGACGGCTAGTAATATGCTCAACCATGGGCGTTGACAAATTAATCCCCGCGAGCTGACGCCCAAGCCCCCGAAAGGCGATCAATGGTCAACAGTCATTACTACCAAACTTCCGGTCCCCAGGCACCTGCAACTTCAACTCCGTGGATTGCTTGATCAACTTCCAAAGGCACGATTTACATCGTCAAGACGTCCTACTCTGTCTTTCCAATATGAACGTGCACGCGCGGACGTACAAGTTGTGGTCCATGTAAGCGGCCCCCAAAAGGGGAATTTCTATTCCTCCTCACCTACGGTATGGAACTCAGATGTAGTCTGGTGCTTACGTCCTCTACAAAGAAGGAAGAATCACCATGGCAGCTCCGACTGCGCAGACCAGATACCTTCTTGCTGATGGCACGTCAGGTCTCGGCTGTGCCCTTGCTGCTACCCTTATGTAGCGTTTTGTCCCTGTCGCCGTAGTACGAGCTCCATCCGTCAGAGCGGCTCAAAGCCTTCTCAAACTGCCGGCTGGTCATGACAGCAGAATCGTTTTCCTCCCCTTGGACACGAGAGATGAGCTGGGCCAAGCCATGCTTTGGCTGGTAGTCGCCGAGGAAGGGCATGGACGTCGTCCTTGCCAGTGCAGGGCTATACAAGAGCATCAAAGTTGTCACCGAGACAGACCCAGAAGGCTTCCGCGAAAACCAGATGTGAATACGATTAGTCCCGTGAGACGTTTCCAAGCCCACTGTCTGCCGTCGGCCAAGAGCTAGACAAAGGAGGCCGCTTTCATATCGGTCATACTGGGCAGCTTCAACTTTTTGGAGATGGCTGTGGGAAGGCCGGCTGTGTCATATTTCGCAGCAAAGTGGCAACCGACTGGCGGATGAAAAAGCAGCTGAGTGGCTATTTCGCAGCAGTTGGTTTGATATAGACATGGGATCTCGGCGAGCTGAAAGGATGGGCGTGGTCAGGACACCGCCGATAATCGAGGATACAATTTCCAGCACACTGAAGAATGGACGATTACGGCGCAGGGAGTAAAAGTACATGAGTTTGGCTGACGCTGATCATTCTTAGATTGATTAGGTCTCTAAGCCTCTGAGGCAACGTTGGGCACTTCCATCAACTTTGACTGCACAGCACTTGGTTGTAGAAAAAGATTGATCGTAGACTTGTCTACTGTCCACTTTATTGTACTACGTAGGGCTGATTTGCAACTCTGATGAAAGATTTGATTTTGACCGAGTCCACGTGATGTCATGAGTGTCGAGTTTGCCTGCCCCGCCATGGCACATGGGATGCCCCACGTCGACGTCGACGGTTGACGGCGTCAAAAGCGTCAGACGTGCCCTTGACAGTCGCACAAGCTACACCAAGTCTCCCACCCACAACATGAAGCAGAGATTCTCCTCGTTGGATGTCAAGGTGCGATTTCAGTTCCCTCCCTAGCCAATGCGCAGCTTCTAATCATCAACAGGTCATTGCGCACGAGCTCCAACAGTGCTTGGTCAGCTTGCGCCTGTCCAATATATACGACCTCTCCTCCAAAATCCTCCTTCTAAAATTTGCCAAGCCCGACAACAAGAAGCAGCTCGTGGTCGATACCGGTTTCCGCACCCATCTGACCGAGTTTGGACGTACAACTGCCGCGGCACCCTCGGCATTTGTCGCTCGGTTGCGAAAATGTCTAAAGACGAGGCGGTTGACGTCAGTGTCGCAAGTGGGCACTGACCGTATCTTGGAATTCACGTTCAGCGATGGGCAATATCGGTTGTTCCTGGAGTTCTTCGCGGTAAGTCCAATCGACGTCGCTGGGAGGAAAACATAGCCGCTGATGACTGTGGCAGAGTGGCAACATTATTCTCACCGACGCCGAACTCAACATCCTCGCTCTCTCGCGCAATGTTGCCGAGAATGAAGGCGGCCAAGAATCACAGCGTGTTGGTCTCAAGTACTCGCTCGAGAACCGGCAAAACTATGAGGGCATCCCGGACCTGACCAAAGAGCGCGTGCGTACCGGGCTCGAGAAAGCCGCCGAACGAACAAAGGCTGCCTCTGCGGTTGCCAAGAAGGGGAAACCCAAGACGGGTGCCGAATTAAGGAAGGGTCTGGCCTCCTTCATCTCCGAGACACCGCCAGTCCTCATCGAGTACACGCTGTTGGCCAATGGATTCGAGATGGCGACGCCTATTTCCGAGATCTTGGCAAATGAGTCCATATTTGACGAGTTGTTCAAGTCTCTGGAAGAGGCGCGCAAGACTGTCGAGAACATCACCTCGGGGGACAAGTGCAAGGGGTACATCTTTGCAAAGTACCGCGCGGCACCATCAGGGGACAGCGCCGAAGCGTCGGACAGGTCGAACCTCTTATACGAGGACTTTCATCCTTTCCTGCCCCAGAAGCTAGCCAGCGACCCTGAAATAAAGGTCCTGGAGTATCCCGATTACAACCAGACAGTTGATGAGTTCTTCTCCTCCCTGGAGGGACAGAAGCTCGAATCGCGCCTCAGCGACCGAGAAGCGACAGCAAAGCGGCGGATGGAAATGGCCAAGCAAGAACAGGCCAAACGCATCGAGGATCTGCAAGAAGCGCAAGCGTCAAACTTCCGAAAGGCAGAGGCCATCGAGACGAATGTGCAGAGGGTCCAGGAAGCGATGGATGCCGTGAATGGGCTCATCGCGCAAGGGATGGACTGGGTCGACATCAGCAAGTTGGTGGAACGCGAGAAGAAGAAGCAGAACCCTGTGGCTGCTATCATCAAGACACCCCTCAAGCTTGATGAGAATGTGATTACCCTTTCACTGGCTGAGGAAGATTTCGAAGAGGAAGAAGATGAGGATCCGTTTGAGACCGACGATGAGGACGATGAAGACGGCGCGCCGGAAAAGAACAAGCCTGCCGCATCTGTCAAAGCCATTGAAGTCGACATCAACTTATCACTGAGCCCTTGGAGCAATGCTCGCGAGTACTACGAAGAGAGGCGAACATATGCGGTGAAGGAAGAGAAGACACAGGCATCCTCTGGAAAGGCCCTGAAAAACACAGAGGCCAAGATTCAAGACGATCTGAGAAAAGGCTTGAAGCAGGAAAAGGCGCTATTGCAACCGATCCGTAAGATGATGTGGTTCGAAAAGTTTATTTGGTTCATATCCTCGGATGGATATCTCGTACTCGGCGGCAAAGATGCGACTCAGAACGACATGCTGTACAAGCGCTATCTCCGTAAGGGCGACATCTATTGTCACGCTGATCTGCACGGCGCGTCGAGCGTGATCGTCAAGAACAACCCAAAGACGCCTGATGCGCCAATACCGCCCCAGACCCTCTCGCAGGCCGGCTCCTTGTCTGTCTGCACGTCAAACGCATGGGATTCCAAGGCGGGAATGGGCGCTTGGTGGGTCAATGCGGATCAAGTGTCCAAATCCGCGCCTACGGGAGAGTTCCTACCACAAGGCAGCTTCATGATCCGCGGAACCAAGAACTTCCTCCCACCGACGCAGCTTCTGATGGGCTTGGGGTTCGTGTTCCGCATCAGCGAGGAGAGTAAGGCGAAGCATGTCAAGCACAGGCTCAATGGGGTTGATGATGGCGATGCCAGCGCGGGTGCTAGCCGTAAGAAAACTGATACCGAAGCTGCAGCTCTGGAGCATCCTGTCGTCGAGCCTCGGAGCGTAGAGGATGATGCCTCAGACATGGGCGATAAGACCGCCGACGAGTCCGACAACGGCGAAGAGGCGGACGAGAAACGCGATAACCCCTTGCAAGAGGCTGGCAGCAAGCGTGAGGAGGACAAGGAGGACGACGACGAGGACGTCGATGCAGCAGAAGAAGGGGTTCAAGATCTGCAGATTGGTGCAGACAAGCAGGAGGCAGAGGAATCCAAAGACGAAGGCAGGGATGACAAAGAGGTTAGCAGTCCTGAAGATGCCGCTACGCCTTCGGTCCCAGAGACGTCGGAAACACCCACGCAAGCATCAGGGCAACAGCAAGCCGGCAACAAGTCCAAGCAGCCACAGCAACCAGTCCGCAAACGTGGGCAAAAGGCGAAAGCCAAGAAGATCGCCGCCAAATACAAGTACCAAGACGAAGAGGACCGTCTGGCGGCCGAGGCCCTCATCGGTGCCAAAGCAGGGCAGGAGAAGGCGCAGGCCGAAGCCAAGGCGAAAGCCGAACGCGAGGCGGAAATCGCGTTCCAGAGGGAGAGGAGGAGAGCTCAGCACCGGAAGACGCAGAAGGAAACAGCCGAGCATGAGGAACTCCGAAAGGTCATGATGGAAGAGGGTGTCGAGCTCCTGGACGATGACGAGGCACAGAAGGCGACTTCTCTGGATGAGCTCGTCGGCACACCCTTGCCCGGGGACGAGATCTTGGAGGTGATTCCCGTGTGCGCGCCGTGGGGTGCCTTGGGCAGGTACAAGTACAAGGCTAAGCTGCAGCCGGGCTCGACGAAGAAGGGCAAGGCCGTCAAGGAGATCCTGGAGCGCATCAAATTCGAGAGCGGCAAGAAGGGCGCAGTCGACCCGCAGGGCAAGGACTCGGACAAGATGTGGCCCCGCGAGGTCGAGCTTCTCAAGGGTATCAAGGCCGAGGAAGTCGTCAACAGCATCCCGGTTGGCAAGGTCAGGGTGATGCTCCCTGGTGCCACGGGAGGAGGAAAAGGAGGCGGCAATGCCAAGGCGAAGAAAAGAGGCGGCAAGAAATAGAGCAAAAAGTGGACCACCGTCTCTCGGAAACTATGCAAGAATCACGCTCGGTTCGGGTCTACATATTTTCGACTGTCTCTATCGACGTGAGGAAACCCTTTCCACGCGCCTTACATCGTTTGGCACCCTCGCGATGCAGAGCTCCTCGCAGAAAGCACCCCATTGCCCGCTTGTGGACTCTGCGACGGCCTCCTGTAGCTCTCTCTCGTAGCGTGACCGGTAGGCCTTGCGGACCGCAGACATGTGGGCAGCGTCCCAGTGAATCCGCACAAGCCGCGAGGTCAGCAGCTCGTGGCGCAGCTCATCCTTGCGTGACGTGGAGATGGCGTGGTGGAGGAGTAAAGCGTCGCGGACGGGGCGGTTGATGACGCCGTTGAGGATGTGTGCCAGGAGTTCGCCCTGCAAAGGTCAGCCTCAATCGGAATACCCCAGGGTGATGGAATAGACTTACAACCAAGTTTGTGCTCTTCTTCAGTGAGTCCCGAGCGAAGTTGGCGCGGTACACATGATCGTACTCCTTCAGCACTTCACGTAGATGGTTGTCGCTGCGTTGCACAACAATGGAGATCATCAGACTCTCGCCTCCCTTTTCAGCCTTGATGGCTTGGCGCAGACTGTGAACGTCTTCGTCCACCAACTTGTAATCAAGAGGGATCTTGCGACCGTTGTGGTCGTAATCGTCCATCCTGCGCTCCTCCAGCACCATGAGGACGGCCTTTTTGAACTTGTCTTCCTTGAGTTCGGTTTTCATGCACTTTGTGAGACTGTTGTCGTATTTCTTGTCCGTAAAGGCGCTCTTGATCTGTCGAATCTCTTCGTTCGTGCGACCCATCAACGACTCAATAAGCAGCTCACGGCGGGTCTTGTCGCCTTGATACCAGAAATTGGCCCAGTAGCTCTCACTCTCCCACATACCGAGTGCTACAGAGTAGCATGCCTTCATAAGGTTGGGGTTCTCATCCTTGAGACGGGCCCGAATGTGTTTCGCGATGTTAACACCCTTGCGGTGAGATCCGGTCTTGACAAGGCTCTTGTAGTCTGCTCGCAAGTTCATGACCTGCTCGTGCGTCAGGCTTGGCAGGATCTCGGTGAGTACTCGCTTGTCAGGCGGGCCATCACCTTTCAGAGCATTGGCCAAGCGGGTTGTGATGTCTTCAGCGTCGTGGAATCGGGCCCGTCTGCTACGCTTTTTGTCATCGAGCTCGTTGTCAGATCCGATGGGGGAGATTGCTTCCAAAATCCTGGGGTCGTCGCTCGGGTGGCCAGAGGGGAGTAGCAGAGGCGAGGGCATGGGCGAGCAGTCCTGGTACGTGCCGCGGTAGGACTCCAGAAGCGGCGAGGGAGGAGCAGCAGCGAGTGACATGTTGGACGGTCGGCCCGTATCGACCGTCAGAGTGGACATGCGCCCCGTCGGCGGCTGAGGCGATCTGTCGCGTGTACTTCGCCGGTCCCTGGATCTTTCACGCTCATGATGGCCGGTGTCCACTGTCAAGCCGGCGGGGTTGGGGGACCTGTCTCGGCGACGGTCGCGAGATGACTCCCTATTCCTGTCGCTTGGGTCGACGGTAAGAACGTCAGGTCGTGATCGACGAGGGTCTTGATCGCGGTAGTCCTCAAAGCGAGCAGATCTCCTGGGGTCTTCAGCAGCAGGGCTTACTGGGCGTGAACTGATTGGGCGTGGACTCAGCGCCCGTCGCCGCGGGTCGTCCACAGGATACTTGGAAGAAGGTCGATCCTCCCACTGGGACCCTGTCAAGTAGCTCCCATAGGTTTGGGGCGAATTCGCCCTCTCCGATCGCGACGGGCCCGAAAGCTTACCGTAAGCCAGGTCGTCCTCATCGCGCTCCTTCTTGCGTCTCCGTCGCTCGAGTTTGTCTTCGCGACCAGATGAATGAGAATCATCATCGTCCTTTCTGCCCTTGTACTTGAAGGGGAGGAAACTGAACTTGTCATCGTCGAGATCTTGTCTGCCGGGTCTGTCCCTTGGTTTGTCGTTGGCGGGGCTCGATGGCACGCTGTACTTTGCGGGTAGAAACTTGAGTCTTTCGTCTTCGGAGACACGCTCATCCTTCGCCGCGGAGTACCGGCTTCGTCGTCCACTATCGCCTTCTTGCTCTCGTGCCTTCCGCTCTCGTCTCTCCAGCTTGGACTCCCGCGGCTCGGCTGTGACGACCTGGGGTGGTCCCTGGTCGTCGTCCGGGAACGCTCCTGGATATGATTTGCGTTCGTCTTTTTCGCGGGAGCTTCGGTACGGTGATGCAACACGTTTCGCGGGCTGGTAGTCTTCGTAATTGTACAGCCTGTCTTCCCCAGGTAACATTTGGTGAATGCCCCCCTCTACTGGGTAAGGCACGCCACCACCCTGGTTCGTTTCACGCGGCTGGTACCGGCTGTCGAGATCGTCTTCGGGGTAGACATATGAAGGCTCCCTCACATCGCCGTACGGAGGTCTCTCCGGGGGATCGTTGCGGGAACGACGGTCACGCGAGCGCGACCTGTCGCGTCGGCGGTCGTCATCGACGTAGAGAGACATGTCGATATCCTCAGCTTGCGGGGCGAGTCGAAACGAGCCGAATTGGCCCTCTTAGCAAGGAGGCGAAGGCGGGAGATGTCCCAGGCGCTTTCAATGAATTCCTTCTGGGCAAATTAAAGCTCCGGTCGTGACTCCCCTCGTAAACAATGATGTGGGGTAAGCTCAGCTTGAGGGAAGGTGCAGTCGAGTATCGGAGAGGGACGGCAATGCGTCGGTCAGACAAACAGGCAGATTGTCAGACTCTCAGACTATCAGACAGCAAGGTTCGCGGAACGAAAAAATTTCAATCAGAGAGCAACCTCGATCTCTGTACTTAACTCATCGAAGAACCTGCATCGAGCACGCCACAGTATTTGCCCATGATGCAAAGCATATGCAGCATTCTGCTCCGATCACCTCGCAATTGGTGCCTCGCTGCTGACGTCCTGCGACCTGCAGAGCGCTAAGGCGACAACAAGACCCATGACTCCAGTCGGACCAGTCCAGATGGCAACCCACTCGAGGTCAGCAGTCACAGGCGGTCAGCTTCCATCGTTGTAGCCCTACAGAACGCCTATAGAGAGAGGCCCAGTGGCCACCAGGTGTTCCTACGCCTACATTCTGCAAGCTGCGTGAGCCTTGCGAATCGCCTGCTCGGTGATGCGCAGGTCCGCCACTCGGCCATACCGGCCACGGCACCTGGAGTCGAGGTGCCGGAGGCGCAGCACATCATTGGGGGTCGCGCGACAGACGGGACCGACCGACTGTGTTGGTGCCGCGAGTGATCCTGACCGGAGACTCGGCATCGTGACTGCCAACGTCGTCGGCTCACATCGGCCGATATGTGCTGCTGTGTTGGTGCCGATCATTGGCCAGCGAGGCGAGGGCTTTCTTGTGCGTGGTGAGTGTTACACAAATATTATGACAGCCGAGGCAAAAGGTACGGCTTTGGGTGATTATGCTTGAGAGCCCTGAAGCTCTCGCTCTACAGACGGCAAGTTTTGTGCGATGATGGAAACGAAGTATATTCAACGAGATGCGCACGCCAGGAGTAACTGTGACGTTATGCCTACATACATTGTAACGGCCATTCACTTGACGACCATATACGTCCTTCTTTGCGCAAACGCAGCATTCGCGTGGCCATCGACAGTCCCAAGCGAACAGGTCCTTGAGTCAATAGAATCCTCTCTTGCTTGCACTGCCCATTCCGAACGGAATATTCATCGATTCCCCATGTTCTCGATCTGTTGAGCAACCATTCGTTCAACAAGGGATGCAAGGTCGTCCTCCGACACTTCAGCTGGAGCCGGTGGTTCCTGGTCACGCAGAGGCTTCATGCATGCGTAGAGTTTTCTGTTTGCTTTGATCGCCTTCTCTTCTCGTGCCAAAGCATCGTTAGCGATCTTAGCTAGGTTATCCGAGCGCCGACGGAGTGTGTTGTTCTCCATTTCAAGGTATTCAATGCGGGCACTAAGTTGAGATGTGCTTTCAGACTCCTTTGCTGGCTGAAATGCATCCTGATCAGCCGCGACTTGCGGTGAATCGATTCGTTCATCAGGTGGTACCAGTGTATCCTCTGTGCCGTTGGTCGTGAAAGTGACCTGATTCTTGGCCTGAGCAGTTGGTGGTGGTCTAAGAGACAGGAGAGTTGTAAGTTGGGAGCTCTTGGCTTCCAACTTTGGGGGACCTTCCGACTTGCTTGATTCCTTTTTCGCCTTCGTCGATGATGTGTCGCGATCGCCGCCCAAGTCTAGTCCGGCAAAATACTCCTTCGGATCGTAGCTCACCCGGCGGTTTCCCGACTTTCTCTTTGGCAGCAGTCGCGTTCTAGCCGGCACTTCTTCCTGGGACGGTATATCTGATTGTACGAGATATCCTGGATGACCGTAGTGCTCGTCGTCGCTCTCGGAGACCTCTTGGTGCTTGCGCTTCTGCGTTTTTTGCGACGACACTGCTACAGAGACCAGTCAGCTATGCGACATAGATGGGTGGTGTGCTTGGCTCGAGTTCTTACACTGGTGTTCAGAAATGACCCACGACTCTGGGCGTGGTGGTGCAGGTCCAGGCCAGATTGCCTTTCTCAGATTGACATTGGGATATCTCTGCTTGATCTTGCGGGCCAGTGGGCTCTGCATCAACCTGTTTTCAGCAATCCGACGATTGCCTTCCTCAAAGTTGTCTGAGCCGCGCAGCTCCGATCGATTGTCGACATAAAGGAGGCGTAGTGCATAAAACACACCCCAGACAACATCACCAAGTTTGTCAGTCATGTAGTGTTTCCAGATCGGGTGGAGGCCCAGGTTCGCCTTTGGGGGGTCGCTTGTAGTAGCCAGCTTTCTCAGTATGAACATGCATTCATTGATCTCAGGTTGGTTCATGTCTAGCGCGTACTTGTCGAGCCAGTGCTGGTATGCACGGGCCACTGGAGGTAGTGTGCCCTCCGCAGTATTGTTGTTCTGATCCATAACGTAGAGACACAGCCAGTCGAAGCAAACGCCGGAAGGCTGAATGCTTGAGTCCTCGATGGAAGACGAAATTGGTTCTGCCAGTGCTGTCAGTGAGCTAAGCGAAGCGAATTAGGTGGTGGTGTCGAGGACGGTGAAGCCCGACTCTTTCACGAAGGTGAAAAGCACATAACAAAAAAAGTGCAAACCAAGTTTGGTGGAACTCACTACCAACTCTCAAAACAATTGACTATTAGTGCGCCACGCGACCCTTCGTCCGATACAGAACGGTCCGATGCATGCCTACTACTCGCTGAATGGATGTTGATGCCCGAGTCACTCAGGACTGGCGAGTGCACAGTGCATTTCGTAAAGCCACCTGCATGAAATATCGCAAAGCTTCGGAGCCCTAATAATGGCACACTTGAGTTTCCAAGGTCAAGGAACTCATTGTGTTTGGGGTTGCGTCACATTTCAGGTCCCTGCTCGAAGCCCCTGATGTAGTAAACAAACCACTTACATACCTGTCCGGTTCCGCGACGCAGCCTCCATGTCAGGTATGTGAAGCGTTCAGCGAAGAGCAAATGCCAGGGCACACCGCTCAGTCACAGAGGTAATTTGAGCCTGTATGTCCAAGAATTGACGATGACACCAGTCGCTACACCATACACGCGATTCACCGACACAGGACAGCCTCAAGGA
Organism: Emericellopsis cladophorae; assembly: GCF_022114955.1. Classification (NCBI taxonomy): domain Eukaryota; kingdom Fungi; phylum Ascomycota; class Sordariomycetes; order Hypocreales; family Bionectriaceae; genus Emericellopsis; species Emericellopsis cladophorae. Next base: position 55,671 of record NW_026251003.1, read on the forward strand.
AATGCATCTGATACCGAACATATATGCATCATGGGTTTACAACTTAACTTGGCCGTATCAGAGAAAGTATTTGGCTATTCCAACACACACATCCTAATCATCTGGGCTGTTCCAACTTCCCTGATGATCTCTTTACCGTCCGCACATCAAGCAACCCGCTTCTCCGAGCAAGTAGGCCGAACGGGTCTCTTCCAAAAGGCTTTCTATATGGGCAGCGGCATAATTCTGAAGCCTTAAATGTCTGTAGCCTTGAATTGGGCTCTTTGCAATCTTGACAATTCCCCTTTCCCTCTTCCGTTCTCAGGAAGTCGATTCCGTGTCGCCGAAATGACCATCAATCCTACGTTTCATGTCGATCATAAGCTTTTCTTGCGATTCCATATGCTGGATAAATTCGGTCTGCTGCAAGGTGGTTTGTACAAGCAGTCGCTTTGCTTCAGCATGTACTTGTTGAAGTTGAGATAGTTCACGCCGAAGCTCGGCAACCTGGTCTGGTGCTGTTGCTGGAATCGGGTTGGCCACCGTTGCCGTTCTATCACTTGTTTCAAGGTCCGTATGGCCAGGGTCCACGATATTTGCGTTGCTTGTTTCTCCATGCACCGAGAGAGTATCTCCGAGCATGCCTTTGTAGGGCAATCTCTCACATGTTTCGGGGACATGAGCTTGTCGTGGGGATGGTCTACAACAAGACCCCGTAACGACAAAGGGCCTGGCACGCCTATCGGGTAGTCCTCGATCTTTGACTGCGGCCACGACATCCTGGTCAACCCGAGTATTGGTGCTTTTGTTTGCAACGCTCATCTGCTCGTCTTTATTCTTGATATTCGACGGAATGACTGGTTGCATCGGATTCGCGCGGCTTCCTGTTCAGAGATGCTGCGGTCGCTGGTCTTTGTTCGAATCAATGTCTCCTAGTCATGGTCCTCGTTACGATCAAAAATCCCTGAAGTGTGTATGGTAATCTGATACTGTTAGCCGCGATGGAAGCCGTGGGTGAACTAATTTGTCTCAAAAATACTGAGATCCTCTGGCGCTCCATTGACCTCAATTGCTACTGTCGGGTTCTTAACTCACAATATCGAACTTCTCCTCGATTTTCTCTTGGTTAGAATTTGGACTCTCATCTGCTTGGATTTCTTGGAGTCCTTCGATTTCTAGTTCATTCCAGGGAGTATTGCCGACATCTTGCTGCTTGCTGTTGAAAGTATCGAGACCTTTAGACGCGCCAAAAACAATGTCAAGTTTCTTGGGGCTGTTGCCCGAACCATCTCCTTGGGGCTGCTTCTGTGGCTCACTGGAAGACTTGCAAGTGCGCTTCCTCTTCCTACTGCCGTATTCTACAAAACCAGCTACCTTGTCGAAGGCATGGAAGCGCTTCCCATCCCCAGGCGAGCCTGGCCATCTCTCACCCAGGACAGGCCACCAATGAGGACGAGCAGAAGCTCTTCCGGGCCAAATGTTGTTCTCAAGGTCTATCCCAGGATATCTCTGTTTGATCAGAGTGGCAAGGTCGGAGTGTAGTAGCCTGGTGCCCACGTCGTCTTTCCATTGCTTCTTAGCGCTGCCTCGCAGTTCTTGGTATTGCCGTCGTTTGTCGATAAAAAGAAGGCGTAGCCCGTAGAAGACTCCCCAAACGACGTCGCGCTTGTTGGTCGTGTATCGGAGAAAGACCCAGTGTTGGGTCGGATCGTTCTCTGACCTGTCGTCGGGTCGGAGGTAGGTTGCCACGAACTTGCACTCTTCGAGCTCAGGCTTGCGCATCAAGTTTTTGTGGCGGTCTAGCCATTCGTTGTATGCTTTGAGAACGGGCGCCAGCGCGAATGGGATGTGCATTCTTCCAGGAGCATTCATTGCTGGTATGTTGTAGTCAAGGCGGGACCCCAAGAACGAGAAGATGAGGCTGACAAAAGGATGAACCCAAAATAAGACACCTCCAATGAAACCAAGCCTACGCTTGTCTGTCGGAAGTAAGAAAATTCAGCTCGGCGTCACAAGCAGTATTGACATTAAGGCCCTGCCAGGGTCGGCTTTACCTTGGACCTTCATGTTGCTATCTATCTGAACTTTCCTGGTCTAACTTCCTGTTTGTTGCATACCTGGTACCAGGTGCCTAGTCCTGCATGCAACCGCTACCGATGTCGGCCAAAGAAGACCGTCTACCAGGACAATAGGATTGCTTCATCAAGCTTGCGCAGTGGCAAGAGAAGTCCATGGCAACGTCATGTTCGCAAACAGTCGAGACAAACAAGTTGCTAGCGATCACGCACTCTCCTGCATTGGAGACAAACACCCGCGTCATAGAGAAGTTTGGAATATATATTCGAAAATAATGTCCAAAATATGGTGCCAGGGACTGAGCTCCCGTCCATTAGATTTCCACGTCTATTTCGGCGCTCTGTCGCCCCTTTGAAAGACGAAAAGCGCCTCATCCTTGCCTCCGAAGCTAGGCAGTGGTATTTGAACGACCTTGGTCCAATCCTTATGTTCGTTCGCCATGTACTCGGACATGGTCCACTTCTTGAAGCCCGTGTAGCCGTTGTGGTTTTGCGTACCCACAACTGCTATCGTGTCGCCCTGGTATGCCTTGACGAGGTCGCGGGTGAAGCCACCTTCTGAGCCTCCCCCTATGCTCCCGCCCACCACGGGGTACACCAGCAACAGTACCATGTCTTTCCCATTTTTGTGCTTCTTCAACCACTGCACGCCATCCGAGATGACAGTGTCGTCGACCCAGTTGACCCTCCACTCACTCTGCATGTTGTCGACGGGATTGACCGTCAGCCCATAACGACGCAGCATGTATGCCCAATAACCATTGCCAGAGCCAATATCAGCCACAGTCCTGCCGTTCGAAAGTAGCCTGAGTATTTCCAAAGACTCATGCGAAGGTGTCGCGCAGCCAAAGTGGTGCATGAAAATAGGGAGCACATGGTGACTTCCGGTTCTTCTCTCAGCTGACGGCGACGGTCCACACCACTGTAGAGCCCGGCAAGACCACGCCCAAAAGTCAAAGTATGGATTCTGCGGTGCAGACTTTTTCACCTTTGGTATGGTGAGGGTTGTCTCCCTCGAAGGGTGGATGAAGCGCTTTGAGAGCAGATTCTCTGCAACTTCGGCACGCAACGAGTCTTTCTTGGCATTTGTGCTGAAGTTCTTCAGCGCAGATGAGGTCAGTGTGCCAGGAGCAAAGATTGATACGTAGGCGTCGATATCTGCCTTGGACGGATGCCCTTTCTTGGATAGTAATGTCAACACAGCCCTTGAAGTACGTTCCGTGTTTTGTAACCCACCGATGTTCCGTCTTCGTTGTGGTACCAATCGTGGAGTCCTTTTTCATCCCCAAGCTCAACGATGTGTTGAACTTGTGCGAGCTTCACGCTGACCATCGCATGATAGGTGTATTGATCAACCTCTGCCAGGTCAAAAATGACTCGGCTGGCATTGTACAGGTCATCTTTGAGAAGTAGTTCGTTGGCTTTCTTGAGACGTTCCGAGTCCTCGATGAGGTTGTCCGGCTTGAATTTGGGACTGTCGACGCAGTGGACAAAATGACCTGCGTGCGACATTGTGTCTAGTGAGCGTCAGTGTTTTTGGATCTTCGTCCGTGTGCTGGTGATAGATTGCATTCTCCTTGTCATTACGATGATGTTGACATGAGTCCCGGAGAAGCGGGGCTTGCGAACCACAATATGAACATTAATTTATTCACTCTTGCTCAACGCCATTTTCTCACGAGTAAGGTAGGATGGAATTTGGGACATACTTCTGCAGATTAAGGTGCTGTACGGACTTGCCTGACACGTAAGTGCCTGGTGCTTTGTGTGTGATTTTGGAGACGCTTGCGGAAGTCTGCTAGGTGTGCGCAGGGTAGGCAGGTGCTAATGACGGCAATTGCCGCTAACGCGGCTGGATGTTGGTGCTTAACGCGCTCCCGCACTCACGCAACGCGTCTCCCCCCACGAGGAAAGTTCACGGATCAAGAAACACATACCCACTCACTCAATGCCGGGTGCATGATCGGGTCGAGAATATTTGAACGCCACTGCGCATTCATGTCAGAATTGCATCCACCTCAACATCCCTTTATGCCATTCGAAGAGCGTCCCGATGTCGACCACCCGCCGCCGTTCGCGCAGCGCACTCGAGGAAGATGACAGCGACGTCGACACCGTTGATGGCACGGAGCCCGCATCGCCCAAGAGGATGCGAAGAACAGACTCTATCATCGACGACAATACGCCCGAGCCGAGTGGATATGTGAATGGCGATCGCCAGCATGAAAAGATCGCCAAGGTGTCGGAAGACGACTACGCCCCTGGTGCCATTATCCGCGTCTCCGTCAAGAACTTCGTCACGTACGAAAAGGCCGATTTTTTCCCTGGCCCAAACTTGAACATGGTGATTGGACCGAACGGGACAGGCAAAAGCTCGCTCGTGTGCGCCATCTGCTTGGGTCTAGGCTACACACCAAAACACCTCGGGCGGGCAGGGCTCGTGAAAGAATTCGTGAAGCATGGCAAAGATATGGCCACCATCGAGATTGAACTTCGCAAGCGAGAGAAGGACCGACGAAACTATATCATCAAGGTGCAGATCAGGCGTGAGCAAAACTCGCAGAAGTGGTGGTTGAATGGCAAGGAGTCAAGCCATAAGAATATCCAGACACTGATGCGCGAGCTCAAGATCCAGGTGGACAACCTCTGCCAGTTCCTGCCTCAAGATCGAGTCGTGGAATTCGCGGCTTGCACTCCTGTCGATCTGTTGCACGAAACACTCCGCGCTGCTGCCCCCGAGGAGATGCTCGAGTGGCAGTCTAAACTGCAGGGTCTCCACGCGGAGAAGAAGGAGATGACGGCAACCAACGATGCCGACAAGGATTACCTCGCGAACCTCGAAAATCGCCAGCAAGGCTTGCAGGCTGATGTGGATAGGCTCCGGGAACGAGAGGAGATCCAAAAGAACGTTGATAATCTTAAGTCGGCGCACAAGATGGCACTCTACCAGGACGCGCGCCAAGCTCACGTGGCCGCGAAAGCGAAGCGCGACGAGGCGAAACGGGCACTCAAGCGCCTCGAAGAGAATAGCGGTCCCTCACTGCAGGCTGTGAAAGACAAGCAAGATTATGCCACGCGAGTGCAAGCTTTGATCCCTTTCAGAGAGAATGCGGCGCAACTGGCGAAGCGGGACATCGTGACATTGGCCGCGAAGGTTTCCAGTGCCGCCTCAGAGGTGAAGGATGCCGATCACAGCATTGAAGCGGAGAGGAGCGGCTTCACCAAGCAAAGGAAGGAGATGGGCACAATCAAAGCAACAATCAACAGTATTCAAGCCAAGCTGCGAAAAACACCCCCCCCGAGAGACTGGTCTGATGTCAACCACAAGATTGTAAGTAAGAATTGGATGACATGAGGGCCGACACGCTGACAATTTTGAAGCGCAGCATGTCACATGAAGAGCGAGAGCTCGGTGCTGAAGACGATCGTCTCAAAGCCCAGATCCACAACATTATGGAGGAAGGCAAGGCTAAGAGGCGGGAAATCCAAACGACGGAGAAGAATATTGAATCTTTCAACACTCAGCAAGGGCAGCAAATGGCACTCATGAGACAAAACTTCCCCGAACATGCTAAGGGCTGGGAATGGGTACAGGAGCACCAGAATGAGTTCGAGAAGGAGATCTTTGGGCCGGCCATGATCACTTGCTCAATTAAAGACGAGCGATACTCTGATCAGGTGCAGTCTGTACTTGGCCTAGAGGATTTCACCTGCTTCACCGCGCAAACGACCAACGACTTGACGAAACTCAACGACCAGCTCCTAAGAACCATGAGCTTGAGTGTCGCTACTCGTTCATGCGCAAATCCCCTCTCGTCCTTCAAGACGCCTGTGGCTTTGGAGGAGGCTAGGCGTCTGGGGATGGAAGGCTTCGCCATCGAGTACGTGGATGGTCCTGAGCCCGTCCTGGCCATGCTCTGCGCCAATTCCGGCTTACACAGAGCTGGCATATCATTGCAGGAGCACACCGACCAGCAGTACGAGGCGATTGTGCAGAGCGGTGCGATCAACTCATGGTCTGCCGGAAGGACTGCGTACACTGTTCGCCGCCGGCGCGAATACGGACCTGGCGCTGTGACGACGGTAACGAAACCAGTTAGAGAAGGTCGTTTCTGGAAATCACAGGCTGTCGATTCCGCCGAGCTGAACGAATACAAGCTTCGACTTGCCCAGGCATCGGAAGAGTTTGCACAGCTCAAATCAAAAGCAGCTGACTTCAAAACCCGGAAGGGTGAGATAGAGGAAAAGCGAGTCAATTTGCGCACCGAAATCGTAAGTATCGGGACATGCCGTGCTTCTTGCTGTGGCCATCTAACGATCTCTCCAGGAAACATTACAAGCCGAGAAGAATGAGCTCCAAAGAGAGTGGCAGCGTTTCAATAGCTTGCCAGACCAGCTGGGTAATGATCATCACGGCGTCTCACACGGAACCAGCTAACGCATCGACCAGAGGCTGAGGAAACGAAGAAGAAAAATTGCGAGAATGAAATGACCGCGATCCGCCGTCGTATCGGCGACTTGAATCTGGAGTACGACAAGGCCACCGTCAAACGTGCTAAATTGGCGTTGCAGCACGCAAAAGCCCTTGAGCAGTGCCGAATCGCTCAAGATGCCCTCCTCGAGACAAAAATCTGGCACCTCGAGGCCGAGTCTGATCTAGAGGGCCTGACAGCTCGCAATGCTAGCATCATGCAGCAACTTCAGGACCAGAAAAGTGTCTTTGGCGAAGCTGCCGCAGAGGCTGAGACAGCGCGAACCATGGGCAAGGAGTACCGGGAAGCCGTTGAGATCATGATGGGAGAGAATCCGAGCGAGGAATGGCGTGCTACCATCACCGACCTCTGCCAAGACAAATCGGCACCCGATCTCGTGGTCGAGTACGAAGCTGAAGAATCCAAGCTTGAGCTTATACAAGCTGCCAATCCCAGCATCATGCGGGAGTTTGAGCGGCGGGCAGCCGACATTGAGCGTCTGAAGCGGAAACAAGCCAACTTACAGGAGAAGCTGCAGAGACTCAACGAAGGCATCGAGGCGCTCATGGCCAAATGGGAGCCAGAGCTGGACAATCTGATTGACAAGATCGACAGGGCGTTTGCCCACAACTTTGAGCAGATTCAATGTGCTGGCGAGGTACGCGTCCACAAGGACGACGACTTTGACCTCTGGGCCATTGATATTCTCGTCAAATTCCGGTAAGCCGCCCCCTTAATCCTCTTCTCCCTCGTGGAAGACCACCCGATTCTGACTGCGTCTAGTGAGAGCGAGGAACTCCAGCAACTGACCGCCCACCGTCAGTCAGGCGGCGAGCGCGCCGTGTCCACAATCTTCTACCTCATGGCCCTCCAGTCGATGGCGCAGTCCCCGTTCCGCGTCGTCGACGAGATCAACCAGGGTATGGATCCTCGCAATGAGCGTATGGTCCACGAGCGCATGGTGGACATTGCGTGCAAAGAGCACTCGAGCCAGTATTTCCTCATCACACCCAAGCTGCTGACGGGCCTGCGCTACGATCCGCGCATGAGGGTGTTGTGCATTGCCAGTGGAGAGCACATGCCGGAAGACGGAGAGAGGTGTGATTTCAGAGAGTGCCTCAAGGTGCAGAAGATGTTGCTCCAAGCGTAATCAGTAATAGAAGTCACATCGGTACACACACACAGCCAAGGACGGACATAGACGGAAGTAAAACACAATTGTGAGCGATTTCATATCAACATTGGCCATTTCGTCCGCATTCCACGTTCAGAAAAGACTAGACGGTCTAAAAAAAGTACCAACTTCCGCATCCATTGTACATATATCGCTGCCTCGAGGCACCATGCTGCTGCTGTACACCTTCTCTTCCTCCACTGATGATGAGGGTGCCAGCTATGTGGCCAGCCGAGTTCCAACGCCCGTGAGGTCGCGCAAAAAAGGTTGTATATATGGGTCATTACGAACCAAAGACAACATCGAGAACAAAAACATGAAGCAGGAAACGGGGGAAATAGGAACCGTGTTGTAAATCAGACCTTGCTCAGCAAAGAAAACGGTGACTGTAGCATGAGGGAGAAAATTAGGCATCGTTCATAACGAGCAACAACACGACGAACGTTCGTGAGTAACTGTACGAGCACAGGCTATGCTGGCGAAAGAAAAAAAAAAAAAAAAACCCCAACTCCACTTCGACCGATGACAATTGCTTTCAAAGTGTACAATTCGTGAGAGGCGCCAAGGACGGACACTACCATCGCGCGGAGAGCCCGCACCTGTGGGATTGGGTATAATATGCATCAAAAACGCATTCGCGGTATCCAAAAACGCAAGTGCCACGTTATGGCAAAAGAAAAAAAGACTTAGACGTGGCGGACCTTGTCGACGGAGACGGTGTTCTCCTCCGTGTCGAGTTTCTTCCGCCAGTCCGCGAGACTTTCGCTCAGCCCGTTGTCATCTGCGTCTTTCCTGCCAGAGACGGCGTTGGCGTCGAGATCAAAGTTGGTGCTGAGCCGGTAGTTTTTGTTGGTGGCCTCCCAGTGGGTTCGCAGGGTTTCGAGCTCGCTCGCCAGGCTATCGAGCGCCGCGCTGTTCCTGGCGTTGGAAACCTCATTGCCAGCGTCGTGCAGCGACTCGAGCTCGGAGCTCTCGTTGCGGACATGCCCCATGCTGTGGGCGCCATTGACACCGCCGCCCTGCTCGGAGTTCATGCTGGGGGCTTGCTTGCTTTGGCGACGGTAGTTGTCGACCGAGTGCTCGACCTGGTCGAGGAGCAGGGAGACCTTTTGCTCTGCATCATAAGCACGCTGCTCGAGAAGCGCATTCTCAGAACGAAGCTGCTCAAACTGCGTCTTGTGGGAACCGAAATCCTTGGTGACCTGCTCGCCGTGCGTCAAAGCCTCATCGCGTTGGCGCTGGACGGCCCTGAGCTCTGTGCGGACAGTCTCCAGCTCTTTCTCGAGATGGACACCAGACTCGCGAAGCTCACTCTCCAGACCCTCAATTCTCTTCTGCAGGGCCACGCGCTCAGCCTCCCAATCAGCGGCTGCCGCGTTCGCCTGGCCATCAGACTGCAGGCGGCCCTCTAGCTCCTCAATGTCGGATTTGAGCTGTCCGTTCTCAGTCTTGTATCGGTTAAGCTGCTCTTTGAGCTGCTTTAGCATTTGTTCGGTTCCCTTAACGTAATGGACAGCTGACCGGTAGTCGTTCTCAAGTTGCGACAGTTTCTCGCGGTACATGGTGTCCGCTTCTTGCTGTTGGACAGCAAAGGCCTGTTTGGACTCTTCGTGCGCTGCATGAGCGCCAGCCAGCTGCGACTCGAGCTCCTTCAGTCGGCCCTGCTCAGGAGAGCTTGTGCGGGGGCTGGCGAGACCGCGGGCCCGAACAGCGGCAGTCGGACTGATACCACGCTCGCTGAGGATGTTCTTGAGTGCGCTATGCTGCACCGTCATCGCATTGGTCTCCAACTGCTGTGCGGCCAGGCGATTCTTGAGATCCGTGTTGAGAGCCTGAAGCTGCTGCGTGTCCTTGAGAGCGGACTGCAGTTGACGGCGGATGCCCACTCCCTCGCGACTGGACTGTTCTTGGTACTGCTCCAGTCCAGCGATGCGCTCCTCCGCACTTCGTAGTTTGTCGGCTGCGGCATCGGCTTCCCGCTGGTATTGCTTGACCAAGTCATTGGATGTCTGAACCTGTTTTTGCAGTGCGAGGACACGGTCACTCTCGGCCTTGCCAGACTTGCCTTCATCGCGAACAGAAATCTTGTCAAGGCCGGCGATGACCGCCTCACGATGCGTTTTGGCCTCGTGGGCATGTCGCTCCGCCAGTTCCTCGGCATCCCTGAGGCGCTGTGTGACTGCAGCCAGCTCTGCAGTGCGAGCCTCAAGCTCCGCTTTAAGCTTGTTGTATTTGCTCTCCAACACCTCGCACTGCGCCCGCTCCTCATTCAACTTGGTCTGTAGGTGGGCTTTGCCGTCCTCAGAGGATGCAATGGCGGCTCGGAGAGAGACAAAGGTGGCATCATGGTCCTCCGAGGAGCCCTTGACGTTCTCATATTTCGAAACGACATCGTCCTTCTCAGCCTTGAGCAACTCCAACGAGGCAATGGCTTCGGCGGAGGCAACAGACTTCTCGCGCGCCTCTCGCTGAGCGGCATGTAGTTCAGCCTTCAGGCGCTCCACCTCGGTAGAAGTTTGCTGCTTGTAGGTCTCTAGAGCCGTCATTCTCTTCTCGGCAGCGTTGGTCGTGTCGTCGGCAAGTTTCCTCGCCTTCTTCTCATTATTCAAATCAGCGCGAGCTTGAGCCAGCTGGCTCTGTAGCTCCTTCTGATATTGAAGCGCCGCCCCAAGCTTCCTCTCCATCTCTCCCGTCCTGAAGCTGGCATCTGCAGGGGTGAAAGTTTGGTCCGCACTGGCATCACCCAGCTGAGAAGCTAGCTTGGCCTTGGCGTACAGTGCTTCTTGAACAGCGGCATCCCGTTGCCGTTCCACCTCGGCGATTTGCTTTGAAGCCACGGTTGCTTGCTGGTCTATGGCGCCCTGGACCTTGGCGAGCTCGGTCCTCATGGCCAACAGAGCTTCGATCAGTGGTCGATCCTCATCATCGAAAGTTTCCGGAATCTTGCCGTCTAGCACAGGGCTCGACGTGCTAGGAACGAACCCGCCTTTTCGGGCGAGTTCCAGCTCCGAAGCATACCAAGCATTTCGATTCCGAGCAGAGTCCAGCTCTTTGAGTAGTACAACGGTCTGCGAGTTGCGGCCCGATGATCTTCTCGACAGGGGGTTACTCGGTTGGCGGGTAGGCGGAGGAGGAGATGCAGGTGGCTGCATAGCCTTGAGGCCAGGCTCGATGGCGCTGTCGACAGATGCTTTACTACCAGTCTGGCGGGCCTGAGACCTTGACGTATCGGAACTCTCCTGTCTTGGAGCGCTCTTGGTTTGTTGCGCTTGCGATTGCTGTGTTGGCGTGCTGCGCCCGTTCATACCAACGCCAACGGGGGGCGGAATGACTGGTTCATTCTCCATGATAGGCTCCCTGGTGATAGGTGAGTTCTGGTTGGAGCCAATCAATGGCGATCCAGCCGGCCCAGCACGGTCTGCAGACGGCCCACGTACTCTGCCGATTGCCGATGCTTGCTCGCCAGGGCGCATAGGTACAGGGCCGGATGGAGGTGGTCCAGCTGCGCTCGGTGCAATCCGTGGGAGTTTGGAGCCTGGCCCACCAACGACCCCTTGGAACCCCTGAACACCAGCTTCGGCATAATGTGGTGGCGGTGTACGATGACCATTTGGCGGCGTTCCTGCGTTGTTGGTAACCCCAATAAGCCTGCGCTGGTCAGGTCCATTGGAGCCGTCTCGAGTCGAGCCGATGCGAGCGGCATTCGAACCGTCAGATACGCTGGGGCGCCTTCCTTGACCGTGTGGCAGGCGTTGTTGTTGCGACTGTTGGTTGTCGGATGGATACCTGATCTTGGTGGTGTCGAGGACGTAGAGAATTCCCAAGTCATTGGCGGACGAAGTCGCTGAGCTGGGCTCGCCTCCGACTGTAACGATAGACTTGCCCACGGTGGTCATGCTGTGGCCGGAGCGCGGCGAGGGCGAGGGGCCCATGTTCTGGAATGTATACCACCTGCGGGTCGAGATTCGAAAGGCCGCCAGGTCACCAAGATCGGTACCCTCCTCAGTCCGCCCACCGAAGATGTACATGACGTCGTCCACCAAGGCTGCCGCATGCCCTTCGCGCGCAGCTGGAATGTAACCTATACAGTCAAGTTGGGCCCACTGGTTGAAGGCTGGATCATAGCACCAAACATCGTTGAACCACTGGATGCCGTTTGTGCCGCCGAATCTGGGATCATGTCAGATCAGATGGTCGACGGGGATCGAGTGTAGCTCGCAGTTCCACTCACAGGTACATCTTGTCGTTGTATGTGATCACCGAGTGATTTGTCCTAGCAGCCGGGGTGTTCTGGGAGCTGTCGCCATGCAGCAAGATTTCCCAGCGGTTATTGGGCAATTGGAGCTGGTTCAAATCGAACGCCGACATGTCGTTCATGAACTCATTCTCGACCTGTCCGCCAAAGATGTAAATTTTGGAACCGATGATATTCAGAGAATGACCATAGCGACCAGACGGACGGGGTCCGGCAGGTAGAGCTCGCGACCATTGACGTGTAGCTGGAGCATGTTAGCGTGGCTACGCAGCATGCCACCTCGTGCGACTCACAAGTGTTCAACAAGTATAGGGTCTCATCCAAAACGTCTGACTCGTCGATTTTTGTATCACCGCCGTAGACGATAAAGGCATTGCCCACCAACAGGCTCGAGTGGCCAACTCTTGGGCCGGGACCCTCGGCTGTGGTAGCAAGCGGGTAGCAAGCCATGTTCCCGCCAGCCTCGATCATCCACAGATCACCTTTGACGGTGGAACTATTGATCAAGCCACCCATCATGTATATGTCACCTTCCTTTGACGATATCGAGTTGACGGCTGCGCCATAGCGAGGGAACGGTGAAGGGTGCGACGACGTGTATGTGAGTCGGCGCTGAGACCAAGGGTACAGAGACGCATTGTTCATGGCGGGCGGAGGCGGCCCATTGCGAAGCTGCACGTTGACAAGACAGTCAGAAACAAATACTGTATCATTATTTGGCTAGTGAAGATGACTTACCGGTAGATCGCTTTGCGGTTGAGCCTGTCGCTGCTGCTGGACTAGCGGCTGAGCGAGTTGCGGTGGCAGCTTCGGGTTGTCTATGCTCCCGCCCCTGCGTTCGTGTGTTCCCCGGTCGGGACTGTTGGGCATGCCTTCGGTCTCGATTGAGTTCTTCTCAACCGAGTTGAGGCTCCCTGTAGGCGTTGCGCGATGTTGCGATGAGCTCTTCTCAGACGCCGGTCCGCGACCGGCGGCATTCTGTGGTGATCCTTGTCCTGCGCTGCCATCGCGACTCGCTAACGATCGGTCCTGGTTCTTTTTCGATTTGGAGAAGAGAAACGCCATGGCTGACGACAGCCGCTGTGCGGCGCTCGTAGATCAACTATCAAGGCTATGCACGTCGTTGTTGGGCGATGCGCTTGATGCTTGTCGCTGCGGGTGCGGACACGCAAGGCAAGTTTGTACGGAGTAGCAGACGGGTCGGTCGCACGGTCGAAGGCGGAAAAGGAGTGCAGCAACGGGACGGTGGATGGAACGCTCGACCGACGATGGACTTGCTGAAAGAGGGCTGGTAGCAAGGCGAGTCGGTAATGAGGAAGTGGTGTTCTTGCTCCAAGTCTGAGGATGGCTGGGAGTTCTGCTGGTGCTGGTGGAGGCTTCAGGGGTGAACGTCCCGAAATTTCTGGCAAGGTCAGCCTCCCATCCTTTTCGGGGATCCAGCCAGGTCTACGCTACCAGGATGACGGCGGCAGTTGGCGGAAGCGGAAGAGTTGCTTGATACTTTTAAATGGAGCAGAAGAATACACACAGACTGGGCAGACACGCAGTGTTAAGGACGGCGCCGCTGCGAGCAGGGCAGAAAGTGAGGCGCATCGACTCGCGATGTTGGTGAAGAATGGGTGAACGGACAGATGGTGGATGAACAGAGCACGAAGCGCAATAATTACCAGGTACGGATTGCAGCACAAGGGGCGCCGCCAGTGCAGCAGATTACTTTCCTACTTACTACGTAGTACGTACGTACTTTACCCAACATGGCAATGTCCAGGAGTTCAGGACGGTTGTTGAACTTGTTGGTGGGCAGGCTTGAAGCCAGCCCAGAAGGCCAGGCAGCGTACACTATATTCCAGGTCACTTGCACGCCCGGTAGGTGCTGTGCTCACTGTGATGTGAGGACTGGCAGCACTGGATCGCAAACGCCAGGCACCACCCGCCCAGAACTTCCGGGTTGAGCTAGCGTGCAGCCGTGCGCTGTGGCCCCAGCCAATCGAAGCCAGCCGCAGTAATGTCAGGGGGCGGGACCCGCCCAGTCTGGGAATTGATGTGTCCAATGAGTGGACCTCGAGTCGCTGGTGACCCACCCAGTCAACCACTGCATCAGCTGTCACTCAGGGCAATTTGACTGAGCTGGGAGTGCTCACATTGTCTCATTGCCCGGCCTCACCAGGCTTGGGAATGCACACCAGCCACGTTGACTTTACGAGTACGGAGTATAGCGGACGGGCTGCAGGGGCAGAATGAAGTGGCCTTGGCAGACAGTGGTTTCAAGATTCCTTCCATTGATATATCCGGGCTGCCATTGCAGAGAGCAAGCAAGGGGTTGGTAGTCATTTATGTGTGCTTTTAGGCCAACACTCGAAAAATAACACATAGCAAGGAGACGATTATCCGCTGCTAGATTGATGACCATCACTCTTTTTACTTGCTTGTATTTGTAATGCTTGCCCATCAGAAGCGCGCATCTAGATAATGTCGGCAACAATTTCATAGCAAGTTTGAGCGTGATGTAGGTTAGGTGTCGCAGCCCAGTCACTTGGGGTACTATGTGCCTCACTTGACTGCTAGACCAGTGAGCCATGGCGAACATGCTTCCCAAGGCCAACAATGTATGTTGGCGCATTGCTGATACCTTGAAAATGCTTCCAAGTCTATTGCTTGGTATTACTAGTAGTATTCATGCAGTTGTTCTTGATGAGTGTACCTCATGAGCTCGCTGACGAATGAGGGTCCAGCCAGTCGTCATAACAAGTTCGAGTACTCCGTAAGTAGGTAATCAGGTCTGGGCTGGGCTGGACTGGACCAGAAACTCAACTTCTAACTTCGGACCAAAGTAAACGTTTTGCAGCCGCGCACCGACTTTTGACTTCCCTAAACTGGTCGCATGCTTCTCCATTTCTGCAACTCTTCTTGCCCTGGTTGATCGCATGCGCTTGATTCCCCGCAGCAGGCGAGCCATTCGTTCTTGCGACATGCATGCGTTGTGCGACTGAGCTCTCATCATGACGACCGCGTCTGCGCAGACGCCTCCAGCACCGCAACCACAGCACTCCTCCCGTCGCAACGCTGCCGCCTCATCAAAACCCCAAATGCTGGACCATACACAGCGCTCCTCCTTCGCCTCGCAAGCGGATACGATACGAGATGCGAGCTCTGGCCAAGGTGGCGCCACGAGGAGGACGTCTCGCCAGGATATGAATGGGACGTCTTCCCAGGGCAATGGCTCGATCAACGGAGAGACATCGCGGTTCCGCACGAGACCTCTCGGCAGCTATGGCGATGACAACGGATCAAATGACGAGGACGAGCGAAGACCGACGAGCGCCCCTGGACGAGAGAACGACAACGCCATCACACGCGAGGCGCGGGACGATCTAGGCTCCGCGCGCCCTATGCGACCGGGCAAGCCCCAACTTTTAAGATCGAAGAGTGAATTTGGACCTCGGCCGGTTCCGCGAGACGACACGCAACCCGAACAGGACCTGTCGGACTGGGGCGCGCGGCATGGCTTCGAAGACCACTATCAATCGGAGCAGATCATATCGCAGCTTGCTAATGTAGGTACTAGCCAGGACTCACTGGTGGCTGTACTGACTGGCTTCATCAGAATTGGTGCATGTATTTTGCCGAAAAACGACACGAAACGACTGGCAAGCCCGGAGCGCTGCCGTACGAGCTGCAGGAATGGCGACAGCGCGATCGGCTCAAGACTGTATCGGCTGCTTTGGCTGTCTGTCTCAACATTGGTGTCGATCCCCCGGATCAGCTCAAGACAAATCCGGGAGCAAAGCTGGAGGCGTGGACGGATCCCACCCTACCCCCAGCCCAGAAGGCTCTGGAGAACATAGGAAAGGCCTTGCAGGCTCAGTACGAGAACCTGGCCATCAGAGCGCGTTACAAGCAGTACCTAGATCCCTCGGTGGAGGAAACCAAGCGGTTCTGTATTTCTCTGCGCCGCAATGCCAAGGAGGAGCGAGTTCTGCTGCATTACAATGGACACGGCGTGCCGAAACCCACGGCATCGGGGGAAATTTGGGTCTTTAACAAAACCTACACCCAGTACATTCCGGTGTCGCTGTTCGACTTGCAGCATTGGCTGCAAGCCCCGACGATATTTGTGTGGGATTGCTCCGAGGCGGGCAACATCCTGAACAACTATCACCGGTTCATCGACAAGCATGAGGAAGAGGAAGAGAAGGCTCACCAGGAGAATCCAGCCCACGAAAAGATCAACTTCAGGCCCTACATTCACCTGGCTGCCTGTTCCGTCAAGGAGCAGCTGCCGACAAATCCCCGTCTACCAGCCGATCTGTTCACAGCGTGTCTCACGACGCCTATCGAGATGGCTCTATGGTTCTTTGTACTGCAAAACCCGCTCAAGACCAGCATCACTCCTGAGAGGGCCAAGGAGTTGCCGGGCCGTCTGCAGGAAAGACGCACACCGCTGGGGGAGCTTAACTGGATCTTCACTGCCATCACCGATAGCATCGCTTGGACATCGCTTCCTCGAGATGTGTTCCGAAAGTTCTTCCGCCAGGACCTCATGGTAGCAGCCTTGTTCCGCAACTTTTTGCTGGCGCAGCGAGTCATGATTGTCTACGGCTGCCATCCCCAGTCGTACCCTGTATTACCGGATACCCACCAACATCCGCTGTGGCAGACATGGGACCTCGCTGTGGATATGGCCTTGGCCCAACTCCCCATGCTTGAGAAGAAGGAATCGGACGGCATCGAGTACGAGTATCAACCTTCGACCTTCTTCACCGAGCAGCTGACTGCCTTTGACGTCTATCTCGCAAGAGGCGATGCCCTGGCGCAACGGCCCCCTGACCAGCTGCCCGTCGTTCTCCAGGTGCTGTTGAGTCAGCAGCATAGAGTGCGCGCACTCGTGCTGTTGGGAAGATTCCTAGACTTGGGACCCTGGTCTGTTCAGTTGGCCTTGAGCATAGGCATCTTCCCGTACGTCCTGAAACTTCTCACGTCAGGCGCCAATGAGTTGAAGGCTGTCATGGTCTTCATCTGGTCAAGGCTCATAGCCGTCGACATTTCCTGCCAGGCTGACTTGATAAAAGACAATGGCTACAACTACTTTGCCCAGATCCTCAAACCATCAGAGCACCTGCCCGTGGTCGACGATTCAGAACACAAGGCAATGTGCGCTTTCGTGCTTGCGATGCTGTGCAAGGACTACAAAAGCGGGCAGGTCGTGTGCAACCAGACAGACATTATGACATACTGCTTGGAGCATCTCCATAACCAGCAGAACCACCTGGTCAGGCGGTGGGCATGCCTTTGCCTTAGCCAGCTTTGGCGAGACCTCCCGGAGGCCAAGTGGAGGGGAATACGCGAGAACGCCCACGTCAAGTTAGCATACCTGGCCAAAGACCCCAACACTGAGGTGCGCGCCGCCATGATCCACGCGTTGACGACATTCCTCGGCATTCCCGATTTGACAGAAGAGGTGGCCAGAATTGAAGAGGCGGTTGCGTGGACGATTCTCGACATGGGCAACGATGGCTGTCCCATTGTGCGCAAAGAATTCCTGGTCTTCCTGTCGCACTTTGTCGTTCGCTTCGAAAGCAAGTTTGTTGTTGCAGCCTACGAGCAGCTTCTCGAGGAGAAAGACTATCTGCAGTACCCTGCTCAAAGCAGTGACTTTGACCACAAGCCAGGTCTGCACTATGCTCGTCCCGAGAATCGCGACGAGACTGGCGGTGTCAAGCCTGACGCACAGGGCTTCTCCTACAATACGGTGTACATGGCCTGCTGGAAACATGCCCTCATTCTGAGTGTCGATCCTCACCCGGAAGTGCAAAGGTCAGCATCTATAATTGTCGACTACGTCCACCACGCGATCGCGCAGTCTGCCGTGGGCTCTGTCGCCTCTGGCCTCATGGCTGACATTCAGTGCCGGGCGCAGCGGCAGGCAAGCAGAAATGCTGCCAGCTACAGCCAGAAGATGAGCACGACCAGCGGGGGCAGCACCCCGCCGCTACCGTCTCCAGGCATTCTGCGTCGCACGGCGAGTCTGCTGTTCCCTTCTCTTGTCGGTGTGGACGAGAAGCCAAGCACGGGGATCACGTCTTCGACGCCCAGGTCTTCCAATCCCAAAGCCGTACATCCCTCGCAGGCAGCTGCACCGCCTGAGCAGAATGACGGGTCCAGCTCGCTGGGACCGTATCATGTGTGCCGGGAACCCATGTCTGGTGCCTTTGAGGAGCGAGACCTCTCGCTAGCGCCATCATTGCCACTGACCAGTGGGTTCTTGGACTGGTCCACGGAATACTTTAGGGAGCCGCAAATGAAACCGACAGAAGCTGACGAGCCGGGAAGCACAGAGTACAACGAACGATTATGGAGGCGATCCCGGAACGAGACCATCCTCCGCGATACCCAGCCGCTCAAGCAGTTTGCGGGGACGCATCGCTGGAATAATCAACTTGGCATCGTCAACAATGGTTCGCAGCCGTCGAGGATGACGTTCCATCAATTTGAGGACCACCTGGCCGTGTCCGACAACGGCAACACCGTCAACGTGTGGGACTGGAAGAACCATAATCGGCTGAGTCGCTTCAGCAACGGCAACCCAGAGGGCTCCAGGATCAGCGATATGAAGTTCATCAACGAGGACGACCAGGCCATGTTGCTAATGACAGGATCCTCGGATGGTGTGGTCCGGGTATATCGCGATTACAATTTTGATAGCAAGATTGAGCTGGCAACTGCATGGAGAGCCTTGACCGACATGGTGCCAAGCAACGTCAACTCAGGCATGGTGTTTGACTGGCAACAAGTGACTGGTCGCGTGCTGGTCGCTGGAGATGTGCGCGTCATCCGTGTATGGCACGCTGCTCACGAGATGTGCCTGATGGATATTCCCGCTCGCTCGGGATCGTGTGTCACGTCGCTCACATCTGACCAGATGACGGGTCACTTATTCGTCGCTGGGTTTGGCGACGGTGCCGTGCGGGTCTTTGACACCCGTGCTCGACCTCAGGACTCCATGGTGCGCAAGTGGAAGGACAACTCGGATCGCCAATGGATCAAGAGCGTACACATGCAGCGAGGCGGCCAGCGAGAGCTCCTGAGCGCGAGCCGCAACGGCAAGGTCAAGGTCTGGGACATTCGTATGGACTCTCCCTTGCATACATTCCAGGCGACACGGGACACTCTCCGCACGGCCAGTGTCCACGAACATCTTCCTGTCTTTGCTGTGTAAGTCAACAGTGTGTGCGTTTGTGAGCGCAAGCTAACAGTGTAAGGGGAACATCGGCGCATGCCGTCAAGGTGTTCAATCTCGACGGAATGGAGCTCTCTCGCCTTGAGCCGTACTCGAGCTTCCTGCAGCAGAGTCGCGGCTCGCCGATCTCGTCGACCGCATTCCACCCCCATCGCCCAATTCTCGGCTGTGCCGCCCGCGGCGACCATCACATCAACCTGTTCACATGCGACCAGGAGCCCCTGACGAGGTAGAGCCCCTTCAGGAACAGACCGTCCTCGCTACAGACGATCACCGACACGGAGGAGGAGCAGAGCAGTTTCATCGTGCTTTGAGATTGGCGCTTGATCTTACACAATTGTAATTTAGGGGCATTGATGCATGGTCACGTTTAGCGAAGGAGACGTGACAGATGGTGGCATGGCGTTATCTGGCGACCCATTTTGGTTCGATGTTGATCTCGATACACTGGATTCTAGCGGGTGTGGAAGTGGTTTTTTTTTCCCTTGCTTAGATACTTAATTAATCAGCATTTGGATGACAGCATGTTTGGGGTTTGGCACTTCTTTGACCCGCCCACATGATGAAGCTATTTCAATGTTAGTGTCTAGATGCAAATCATGTGCGCACACTAACAGACGCCACCCCTCTATGGCGGTTTGGCGGGGTTGACTTTGCACCCGCGCCTGCCCCGCCATGTCATGCCATGGTTTTTTGTACTGTTGCAGTCAGTTGCATCAATCGGCCAAGAGTCATCATTCATTCCCCTTTCTCACCTCGCCCTCGATTTGCTCTCGTGACGACCACGAATTAATACGGGTCAGCCTTCCCCACCGGCTCTATCAACTACTCCCACTTCGCACGCAGCATCTGAAAACCCAGAACCGCAACCATGGCCGACAAACCGACTGAACCCGCCCCCGAGAACCCTCCCGCTGCTGCTGCCCCTGCTGGCGGCGAAGAGGGCGGCGAAGCTGGTCCCTCCAAGAAGGCTCTCAAGAAGGCCGAAGCCAAGGCTAAGAAGGAGGCCGAAAAGGCCAAGCGCGCTGCTGAGCACGCAGAAAAACAGGCCGCCGCCAAGGCTGCCGCTGGCAACACCGAAGATCTCGCCAAGGACAACTACGGCCCCGAGACGAAGGCGACAAAGGTCGATGCCGAGCGCGTACACCTCAAGGACCTGGGCGAGCAACACCTGGGCAAGACCATCAAGCTGAGGGGATGGATCCAGAACTCAAGAATGCAGGGTGCCAAGATGTGCTTCGTGGAGATCCGCGAGGAGAGGAACTGGGCGATCCAGGGTGTCCTCGCCGCCAGCGCCGAAGGCAAGCCCGTGAGCCGACAGATGGTCAAGTGGGCCGGCGGTCTCAACCTCGAGGGATTCGTGCTGCTCGAGGGCCGCGTCGAGAAGCCCCTCGACCCCGTCAAGAGCGTGCGCGTGAGCGGCTACGAGCTGCACATTACAAAGTGCTACCTCATCTCCCCCGGCCCCGAGGTTCTGGGCATGACTTTTGCCGTGGCCAACAAGGCCGTCACCAACTTTGACGACGAGGACGCCGCGCCCGCCGCCACGGGCGTCGAGGAGGTCAAGGACGGCGTGGCGAACCTGAGCGTCGAGGGCGTGGCGGGTGCCAGCATGATCACGCACCTGAACAACCCGGCCATGCACAAGCGTGCTCCTGTGCAGCAGGCCATTGCTGATATCCGCATGGTGACTCGTAAGCTGTTCGCCGAGTACCTCGAGGCGCGCGGCTTCAACCAGTTTGAGCCCCCGTGCCTCATTGGCGCTGCATCCGAGGGTGGCTCCAACGTCTTTGGCATGACCTACTTTGACAAGCAGGCATACCTTGCACAGTCACCCCAGTTCTACAAGCAGTACGAGATTGCTGGCGGAAGGAAGCGCGTGTTCTCCATCGGACCTGTATTCCGTGCCGAGGTAGGTTTTCTTCCTCGATTAACCCCCGACGCAATGGGACAGACAGACTAAAGAATACTAGAACTCGAACACGCCCAGGCACATGACCGAGTTTACCGGTCTCGATCTGGAGATGGAGATTGAGGAGTCATACACCGAAGTCATCGACATGCTCGAGGGCGTCCTGCTCTTCATCCTGCGCAACCTGCGCGAGAAGTGCGCCGACCAAATCGCCATTGTCCGCTCCGTGTACCCATCGGAGGACTTTGCGTTCCCCGAGCCCGGGAAGGAGGTCCGCCTGACCTTCGCCGAGGGCCAGGCACTCCTTCGCGCCGAGGGCCCCGAGGAGTTCCGCAACGTGACCGACCACGAGGACATGTCGACGGCCCAGGAGAAGGCCCTCGGCGCCCTGGTCCGCAAAAAGTACGGCACCGACTTTTACGTCCTGGACAAGTTCCCCCAGGAGGCACGACCCTTCTACGCCCTCGAGGACCCCGAGAACCCCGAGATCACCAGGTCCTTTGACTTTATGATGCGCAACCAGGAGATCCTGTCCGGCGGCCAGCGTATACACGACCCCAAGGTGCTGGAGGCCCGCATCCGCAGGAAGGGCATCGACCCCAACTCGCCCGGCATCAAGGAGTACGTCGACGTCTTTCGTAGCTGTGGCGTTCCTCCTCACGGTGGCGGCGGCATCGGCTTGGACCGTGTGGTCGCTTGGTTCTTGAACTTGCCCAGTGTGCACCTGGCGAGCTTCTATCCCCGTACCCCCAAGAGACTGGCGCCATAGACGATGTGTGTAGACATTGATAGACACACTGTAATGACAAATGCAAGAGATGACGGAACCTCGCTCACAGATTCTAACCTTTGGGAACTCTGGCACTTCAAAGTTCGCCGTGCTGTGGTGAGCATGAATTGTGAGCTGGACTAAGGAACCAGTGCTCGACGAGTGGCTACTTTGTTTTATTCTGGCTTGTGTTAACAAGGAAACACTTTCAAGGATCGTGCCATTTGCTTCATCATCTGTGTGGCCATTTCGACAGGTGAAGTTGCCCCAGCGTACATAGGCGCGGCGTCTCTTGTCCGCCCTTTGCGTCTCGTTCGTACCTCTTCTTTGATAACAGAGCCCTCTATAAGCTTTAGGTTGGGCTAGCGGGACCTCGGCTATTGCGCCCTTTTTGAATATTGGGGGGGTCTTCGTCCCGGTTGCCGATTTCTCTTCTTCGAGGAAGATTCAGAGACATCACAGCTCGACTAGGAGGGTCAAGACGGCATCACATGCATCGATCTCAGCCGATTGAGCGTGTCCACAGAAAATACTGCTAGTTATTCCGCATTCTTTTACAAAAAAAAAAAAAAAAAAAAGTGATACGCCATCCAAGCAAGGGTATTGCGAGCGTGGTTGCCGCATCCGAGCCATCGTCGTACTGGTGTGTGCCGCGTGTTAGATATGTAGAGGAAGTCTAATAGGCGGTGGACTCGTAAGCGCCATGAGTAGCATAGAGTTTACAGTTTCGTCTATCTGCCAATCAGGCGTGACAGCAAGGACGAGGATTATGCTCTGTACGCGTACCGCATTTTGCCTTTGACGCCTTTGACGGTGATATGTCTCGAAGAAGCTGGAGCCTCCCCCCCCCGCCCCTCCGCAATATCTCCTACGTCGGTTTGATGCGCCACTCCACTGTACTTTCCAGTAGGACTGATGAATCGGCTCGCTTCGGAGAGTAAGTAATGTACCGCCGCACAACGAGCTCCAAGCAAGCATGGGTTGCCCGCGCGCTTGTTGCGAACAATCCGGCAGTCACAGCTGGTCAAAACAGTTGCTTCCCTTGACAGTGGGCTTGAATAGTTAGCACTGGAGTTGGTGAGAGACCGCGGAGCCCATCGACCTCATCCATTTCGACGATGTCCTTTGGTGTTGCCCGTGCGGATATTGATTTCGAGCAGAAATGGATGCCTTCTCGGGGTTGCGCCATCGCATGAAAAAGCAACGACAGATGAGCATATGCACTGGGCAAGCTCGTTTGGAAGAAGCCAACCAGGAATCAATGAATGACTCGTTGAGCTGTTGGTAGTTGCATCGAGTCGTGGCAGCTACAGCTAACAAGAGTCTAGGGTAAGGTAAGGGAAGTACGTGGTTAAGTTAGTTCCAGGACTTCAGGGAACCCAGCAGTTATGCTCGTACGTGGTAATTACGTTGTTAACCTCAGACTGTTGCAGTGATTAACAATGCTCCTAGTGCTTGTAAGTTGTACTGTCGTCACTTGCACTTCATTTGCTTTAAGATGCGGACGGATACTGGGTGTGTAGACCTTCTCCCGACAATGTTTGAGTTTCACGCGCGCGCATGCATTTTAGCCTGAGCTCGAGGCGGCATGCGCTGTGGGGGATCCGCAGTGACCATACGGCGGCAGAGTGATGGTTATGGAACGGTAGCATGCAGTAGCCGGCACATCACGGACGGGCGGGGGCATACGGAGTACTGCGAAGAGTCGAAGACGGTAACTTTTGTCGAATGATCTGAGCCTGGTGCGACAATCTTATTCATGCCAGCGTGTTCAACGTATCGTGCCGGCGTCGATGACTGCTGGACTTGCAGGTTGTGCACCTCTGCCACCTCAGCGGCACAGCCTCCAGGCCATGTCAATGCACACCCAGTGTGCATTAGCCATGTCAGCTACCCGCCTGGAGTCCTGGATATGTCCCGCCCCATGCACTCAGCCCAGCCATCCACACCAGGCACTCCAGTCATATTCCTTCCCTCCATCGCTTCGGACCCCTGGGGGGGGGGGGGGGGGGGGGGGGGGGGGGGGGGGGGGGGGGGGGGGGGGGGGGGGGGGGGGGGGGGGGGGGGGG
>NW_026251004.1:0-78512 GCF_022114955.1 Emericellopsis cladophorae
AGGGGTAGCAGGAGCGGCAGGCTTGCCAGGAGCAGCAGGGGCTGCAGGCTGCTCAGGAGTAGCAGGAGCCGCGGGCTTGCCTGGGTTCGCAGGAGCAGCGGGCTTGCCAGGGGTAGCAGGGGTCGCGGGCTTGCTGGGAGTGGCAGGCTTGCCGGCAGGGACAGTAGTCTCCTTGGCTGGGGGCTGGGCGGTAGGCTGGGCGGTAGGCTTGACGGTAGGCTTGACCGTAGTCTGGGCGGGAGGGGGCTTGGGGACGGGGCAGCCGCATGGCTTCTCAGTCTTGCAATCGTCGCCAGAGCAGATGACCTTGCGGCCACAGTCCTCGATGCACATCTCGGGCTTGCACGAGTCGTCCTTGCAGACGATCTTGCGGGGCTCGTTGGTTATGTTGCAGATGGAGCCGATGCACTCGATCTTCTGGTTGCACTGGTCACCCTTGCAGGCGCGGAAGTTGCACTCGGAGCCCTGGCAGACGACGAGCTGGTCGCAGTTGACGTTGTCGACGCAGACCTGGGCCTCGCAGTTGTCTCCCTGGCAGACGACGTGGTAGTTCTGGCAGCCGTCACCGACGCAGTTCTGCTGGCTGTTGTCAATGTTGATGCAGTAGTCGCCGTAGCAGTTGATGACCACGTCAATGTCAATGTTGACGTCGCCGGATCCAGGGGTGGAGGTGGCCGAAGCAGCTGCCGAGGTGGTGCTGACATCATCGGCGTTGGGATCGATGAAAACGCTGATGAAGGAGAGGCCCTGGCGACGGAGGCGAGCAGCCCCAGTGGGGAGACCGCCGTTGCCACCGCAGGCCTGGGTCTCGTCACCGGGGCAGGGGAAGTTGCAGTTGGACTCGGAGACCAGAGGCAAGCGGATGGGAGTTCCAGGAGTGCCGCAGTAGCAAGTGCTGGGGGTCAGGTTAGTAAACATGTCTCACAGGAAAGGGGGTGATGAAAAGGGTTTCTACTCACGCTCCAATAACACCAAAGCCGGGGGTGCCTGTGATCTCAAAGCAGGTGCTGGCGCACAGCTCGAGGGTCATCTCGTTGCTGGTGGCGGCGATGTCCAGTCCACTGAGGCCATTCTCCAGAGAGGCACAGCCGTACTTCTGGAAGGGTCCGATGGAAGCAGGGCTGGTGGGAGCTACGCCCTGAGACGACGAGGTCGCGGAGGGCGTGGCAGTGGTGGTCGTGTTCATGAACTGGGCCGAGGCGACGTGGGCGGCCGCCATGAAGCTGAGAGTAGAAACACGCATGGTGATGGATAGGTAGCGAGAAGCGATTAAGACCTCTGTGAACGAGTGAGTGGTCGAAGGCGATTGGCTAGCGAGTGCGAGTGCCTGTGATGTGATGATGAGGCTGAGGAATGAGATGAGATATCAAGAACCTGTTGGGGGACAAAGAACTGCCTCTTATACACTTTTTGGTCCCCTCCACGTCCCTCTTCCAGAGAAGAGAGAGTCCGTTTCCATTTCGCCTTCACGAGCGTAGAGAAGCATCGTGCTGGCCGGAACCGGTCGAAAGCGACTGTGTAGTGTCCAGCTTCCGTGGTTTAGTGTCGAGCTACCAAGCTCTTCTGCGGCTCGCCAACGGCCATAAGGCGGTTGCGTCTGTCCAGAATCTTGCCGCATTCGGATAGGGCGTGCAAAAGCTCCGGAAGTGCGTGTGCCTGCGGTTCTCCGGAATGCAAATCATGTAAGTGACGAACCTTATTCCCGCCGAGGCTGTCTTGACAGGAGCCGCGGGCAGCGGTAGTCTCTTGGCATGACAGGGGCTGCAAGCGGCCGAGTATTATGCTTTGAGCGAACAGCGCCGGGTGCACTGGGGAAGAAACATCCTCTAGGCTTCAGGAGGACTTGGGTGATCCATTTCGTGAAAATCGATGTCTGTAATGACGGGTGTCTTGAATGGCTGCATTCCAGACACAGCTATGAGCTTCGATTCTATTGGCGGAACTGGGCATGGCCAGAGGCAACTCTCTGAAAATGTCTCAACGTGGAGAGCTCTCTGGAATGCGTGAGGTGAGATAATACGAGAAACGCTACTGCGAGCAGACTATCTCATTCGACGATTGCAAAAGACCGTATGCGGTCTTCGCAACATATCGTCGGACGGACGTCGCCCCCAAAAGGTTATTGGCTTGCCGACATTGCTTAAAACGGTCCATGTACGCGAACATTGAGAGGGCTGTTTTCGGGGTTAGGTGAGGACTGATTGCGGGCATCGCTCTTCTCGGCACGGGCAAAGCAGCTGGAGGCGAAAATACCAGCAGCCATGGTCCGTATTCATACTTCAAAGTGCCCAAATGGAAACGCAAAGCTCTTCGAGCCTGTTTTCGTCGATGGAGAGTGATATGCGGGTCATCATCTACTTGTACGAACTGCGTTTTGTCGGTCACGTCTTGTGGCTGTTGACACATCTGACGATGGCTCCGCCGGGACTTTCTCGATGTCAAACCCAAGCCACAGACCGATTGCAGCTCGATGGGTTCGAGTGTGTCCGCGCCCGGATGACCACATCGCAACGCAGCGCCAGGCAACGACCATCGGATCCGGCGTTCGGACTCTGAGCCGGGAAATATGGGTCGGTCCCCGGCCCGATGTTCGGCTCCGGGTTCTGCGCTTCGGATATCCCCCGCGACGCTTCGGATCTTCTCACGACCCCTCCGGCTAAAGATCGCGGCTAAAAGGCACATGAGGAGCAACACAGCAGTTTGCGGATGAATTCAAGGCACGTCTCGCGTCATCTGGCGCCCGTCAATATTCAAAATGCAGCTCCCCAAGCATTTCATCATTGATCGCATCAACAGCATCGCCCTAACCCCTCCATCATCGCCGCCATGCCTCAAGTCCGCAATCCCATCCTGCCCGGCTTCAACCCCGACCCCTCCATCTTGAGGGTCGGCGAGGACTACTACATCGCTACGTCCACCTTTGAGTGGTGGCCTGGCGTCCAGATCCATCACTCCAAGGACCTCGCCAACTGGGAGCTCGTCGTGCGACCTCTAACCCGCAAGTCCCAGGCCGACCTGCGCGGCGACCCGGACAGCTGCGGCATCTGGGCGCCCTGCTTGACCCACGACGGCGACAGATTTTGGCTCGTCTACACAGACGTCAAGCGCAAGGATGGCTCCTTCAAGGACACACACAACTACATTGTCCACGCGCCCGCAATCGAGGGTCCCTGGTCGGATCCCGTGTATGCCAACTCGTCTGGCTTCGACCCCTCCCTCTTCCACGACGAGGATGGCCGCAAGTGGTTCAGCAACATGATGTGGGACCACCGTCGTCGTCCTCACCTGTTCACCGGCATTGCTCTGCAGGAATTCGATCCCCAGGCCGGCAAGCTCGTGGGCCCTCGCAAGAACATCTTTGCCGGCTCAGACCTTGCCTTTGTCGAGGGACCGCACATGTACAAGCGCAATGGGTGGTACTATCTTTTGACAGCCGAGGGTGGCACTGGCTACGGCCACGCGGCTACCCTCGCTCGTTCTCGTGACATCTGGGGCCCGTATGAGATGCACCCCCAGAAGCACATTGTCACTTCCAAGGACGCGCCGCTCGCCGCTCTCCAGCGCTCAGGCCACGGTGATATTGTCGACACACCTGATGGCAGAACGTACATTGTCCACCTCACAGGGCGCCCTGTGGGCCAGAAGCGACGATGCGTTCTGGGTCGCGAGACAGCCATCCAGGAAGCCTACTGGGGCGACGACGACTGGCTATACGTCAAAAATGGTCCTGTGCCGTCGCTGTACGTCGACCTCCCCGGCGCGCGCGACGACACCGACTACTGGTCTGAGAAGAGGTACACATTCGAAGATGGTCTGCACAAGGACTTCCAGTGGCTGCGAACACCAGAGCCCGAGCGCATCTTCTCCACCGAGGGTGGTAAGTTGACACTCTTCGGTCGCGAGTCCATCGGCTCGTGGTTCGAGCAGGCCCTCGTCGCCAGACGCCAGACGCACTTCTCCTTTGACGCCGAGACCACCATTTCTTACGCGCCAGACGACGAGAGACAGTTTGCGGGCCTGACCGTCTACTACTGCCGCTACAACTTCTTCTACCTCACCGTGACGGCACACGCGGATGGCCAGAGGGAGCTTCTCATCATGAGCTCCGAGGCCTCATGGCCCGGCGGCAAGCTGGAGAGTCCGGGCCCAGCGGCCATACAGATCCCCAACGACGGGAAAGTCAAGCTGGCGGTGACTGTGCGTGGGTCGGCGCTGCAGCTCTGGTACGCGCTCGAGGGCAAGGAGCTCGAGAAGTTTGGACCTGTATTCGATGCGACGATTGTGTCAGATGAGTGTGGCGGACACCAGGTCGACGGCAGCTTCACGGGTTCCTTTGTGGGTGTCGCTGCCTCGGACTGCAACGGGTTGGCCAAGTCGGCTCAGTTTGACTATATCACGTACCGCCCCATAGAGCATGAGTCGGATCGATACGAGCCGCGCAGGGAATAAAGAACAAGCAACAATTAAGAGACGTTGTGGGCAATTCATCATTCGTATCTACACCCTCATTTCGGGGTATACATGCTGTGATAAGGAACGCGCCCCAAGACCAGCTTGCTTGGGCCAATCTATTACCTCGAAACCGGCTTCAGGTGCACTTTGAGCTCGTCCTTTTCCCACACGTCAAACACTCTTTGCCTTGACATCCAGTCTTGACAGTCGGGTGAGAGCTCCATGTCGAAATTGTAGATAATACGCGCCATGATAGCACGCATCTCGAGGTAGGCAAGGCTGCATGATGTCAGAAGTCATTCATCATAGGTGATTGGAGAGAGGACTCACTTCTTGCCAATGCACGCGCGCGGACCGACATGGAAGGCTTGGAAGGCGTCCTTGTTGTCGTACTTGAAGCGCTCGTCGTCGAGGAAGCGTTCGGGATGGAATTCGTTCGGCAACTTAAAGTTTTCCCTGCGGTTGTGCATGGCCCATTGGTAGATGGCGACGACGGTCTGGAATCGTTAAGATGCCGAAGTAGCAAGACTTCAGTGTGGGGAGATCTTACATTCTCCGGGACAAATTGTCCGCAGATGGTCGCACCCCCGGCAGGGACAGTCCGAGGAAGGCCACTGGGCGTGGGAGGATATGCGCGCAGAGTCTCGTTGATGCAAGCCTGCAGATAGGGGAGGTTGCTGGCAGCGTGAAAGTCAATCTCCTCATCAGATTTGAATGCACCCCGGATCTCGTCCTTGAGCTTCTGGTGGGCATCTGGGTTCTTCAAGAGGTAGAAGGTCATGCCAGACATGGCTGTCGCCGTGGTCTCGGAGCCGGCAACGACGAGGGTGTTGGCGTTGGCCTCGAGCTTTTGCATGTTCAGACCCTGAGCATGTTAGCAATAGAGAAGCATCCAGCACATCGCAGGCTGCTCACAATCTTGTCCCGCCTGTCGAGCAGTGCCTGGGCAAAGTCGGCGCGTGTCTCGACCATGTCCATCCTCTTTTTTGTCTTCTTGACGGTCATCAAATACATTTGAATTTGCTCCTGAATTGAACTCTTGGGAATGGACTTAATGATCATCTTTTGCAGCGTGGGCCACCAGCTAGCGCCGTAGAGGTAGGTGCCTGTCTGGGCGAGGTTGAAGAATGATCGGACCCAGGGATGGTACTCGCCCGACTCGAGACACCCAAAAGACTCGCCAAAGGACAGGTCGCCAATTACGTCGAACATTGTGTAGTTGTACCACATGACCATATCCTGCGTGCTCACTCCATTGTCGCACTTCTCGTGCAGGCGCTCAATGAGGAAGTCAATGTACGGCTTGATAATGGTCTGCTGGTCGCGGATGCTGCGCTCACTGAAGCCATGCGAGAGGGCACGGCGCAGCGCAGCGTGCTCTTCACGATCAGCGTTGACAATGTGTTGAGGTGCGCCGGCTATGGGGCTGTAGTAATTCTTGTACTTGGGCATCTCGGTGGTTTGATGGCCCACTGTCGGGTCTGTCAGATGAATTGCTACTCAGGGCTAGGGCCCAGGGGCTGGAGCGACGTACTGATGTCCTTCCATGCTTGAGGGTGCGCAAAGGCAAGTTGGTCGGGAGAGATGCGAACGACATCGCCGTACTTCTCATGGAGCCTTAACACATCAAAGGGGATGGAACCGGTGACGAGCTTGTAGACGAAGCCAAGTCTGGTCGCGCGAAGTGCCAATGGCCCAGGGAACTTGCTCAAAGGGTGGAAATAAAGGTTAAACGCGACTGAGTAAACGACAGACGCAAGACCCTGGAGAGGACATTAGAGATAGCTTATTATTGCTGGAGAAGCCAGAGCAATGAGATTGTCGGCAGCGAGCACTTACAATAGTGGCCAAGAGGCCAAACAATGCTAAGAATTGCATATTAAGAGAATCGAAACCGCTTCTAGGCCAGCTGAGCGGAGTTCGCCGTGGGAAACGAAGAAGACTAGGTGAGGTATAGTACGGGCTGCTGGCGAACAACCTCAGAGCGTTGATGACCTATGCCACTTATAACGAAAGAGAGCATACGGATACTCAATTGAGTTCTCGCAACACCATCATCTCCATTCAGCTCCGTCGAAAAGAGGCTGGAAAAGAAGGGACTGCCGTATTGCCGGGAAAGCATAATAAGAAATGGCGCCACGACCCATTTCAATGTGCCAAAGGAAGACGGTTTAGAGTCTAGACTATATTAGGCCGTAGCGAGATCCTTGGCAGCCTCGCTAGCATTCTTTTACTGTGCGTTCGTTCTTAGAAGACCAGGACCACTCTGGATGCTTCGTCTTAGCTGCGTCCCGTGCCGTTTCACTTCAAGTTGGCATGCCGTCAGCCAAGGAGGTCAGACCGTTCGCTCCTCGAGTCACCGAACAGCCATTGGACAAACAGCTCACGTTTGCCTCTGAGGCAGCGACAATTTCTGCATAAAGGGACCTGACCGCGCCATTAGTATCGTGGCTCCCCACATTTGATCCGCTGCCGGACGATGCCGACCCGTCCAGGATCGGCCGTCAGCTTTCCACACTTGAAGCGCTTTCCTGTCGTCTGAACAAGAGAGCTTGTCTGCAATTGTCGTTAGAGTATTTTGCCACGTTTTTAAACAAAAGTGCGCACAGAAAGAAGCCTGGTGATCCCCAGAGACAGCGGCTTGTACCTGATGGGCCCAGGCTCTTGTCATCTCATGGGACATGGGCAGGTGGCACTGCTGGCCCTCCTGCACACAGGCGACTTTCCCCGTCCACTTGCCCACTGCTGAAATCTTTTCTGCCGTAGAGATGAAAACGTATCTGTTTCCCAGATTGGGAAAGCCAAAAGTAAATCCTACGCTCGGCACGGCAGATCCGACACGGCGATAATCCTGACCTTGTTGAGTGGCAGCGGCGAATCGTTACCGAGCCCCGTGTCTGGACGGAGCACACAGAACAGCCCAGCGTACGCAGCCAACACTCCATCCACTAAGCTTATGTCGCAAGCTACATTTCTTATGAAAGCATCAAAGTTGGTACCATTTTGTTGGACGGCGAAATGGTTTTCTATTTGCGGACATATTCCGTGCAAGCAAAGCACAAGACAAAAGAATTCTGGGGAACTGAATCGCACCCAGATCACAAAATAGCGAGCTGATTAGGGTTCGAGGTGCACAACACCAAACCAGAAATGTCTCAGCCTGAATAGCCACGCCCCTTCTGTATTGGTAATTATCAGATAACATTCAGCCATAAGGCTGACTACTCCGTAGTCGCTGGTAGTTTGCGCCTGGTACAGGGTAAGGCAGTAGCATCATGCAACCATACAAACACCAAATTCGAGTCACTTCCCAAGTCCAAACAGGGCTTGCCAAGTTTCTCCCCACGTCATCACCCATGCTACCAGCCCCTCGAACGTCTGGCCCGTCCAGATAGTCCCCCGCTTTGTGACCACAGACTCAAACCATCAATTGCGTCCTTTGCCTGGCAATCTCCTCCTCCATGAGGCCCCAGAGGCCCCAAGCTCTGTATCCTGACAGCCAATGATTGCCCTGCATGTCCTTGCCAACGACAATAATGCCGTCGTTGAAGTTACACGGCCCCTGCACGCTCTGCAAATAGGACGAACACAAAGGCTCACTCCGGGACTTCGCCGCTGCCGCGGACAAATCGGTGGCAAACAGGTTGGACTTTGACCAGTTGGAGAACATGATGAGCTGCATCCCGCTCTCGCCAAAGAAGGGAGGTGCGTGGTTGGCTGGGTCCTCGCGGACGAGGGACGTGTACGCCTCGACCTGCTCGCGTATGCCCTGCTCCTTGATCAAGTGACGGATGCTCGACGCCAAGTGGCTCAGCGGTTTCAGGGTAACGTCTTTCGCAGGCATCAAGGAGACTAGGAAACTGACGCAGTTGCTGAGGAACGGCCGGCCCACGGGATTTAGGTCCTTGAGCACAGGTCGGAATTGGTACGCCTGCTGGACGGCGATGGTCGTCTCCGAGTCCCGCGACAGGCTGGCTGTCATGGCCTGGATGACGCGTCCAGGCCAGCAGCACGTCGCCCTCGGAGATGAAAGGTACATCCTCTTGACCGGCCTCTGTAGCCTTCGATTTGAATTCATCAAGGGCCCTGCTTCCTCAGCTTCTTAAGGAATTCGGGTGACACACACAGCATGCGATGAATCCAGTGGAGGACCACAATGGTCTTGTTCTTGAACGAAACCACCCGCAGCCCAAGCTCAGGCCTGTCCGAGTATATGTAGTCGTCGAGGCCTTTGGGGATACCAGGGCTCGAGTAGAGGTCCACCAGCTTGTCGGGGTCGCTCACAACGGTTGAGTGGCTGTCATGAGATGGCTTTGGAATGTGTGATGCTGCGGGATGGTCCTCCAAGTTCCCATCACCCAGGTCTAGATGGTCGTATCCGATGGCAGGACGCTCTTCGGAGTACGACAAGAAGATGTGGTGGTCAAGATCACCGGATGTCTATCATCTCGAAGATCAGCCCGACTGTCGATCACTGACCAGTATCGCGTCGCTCCAACAAACAGGATTCGTCCGCCTACATTTCTGCGCACACGCGCACCCAGCTTGTTCCACCCAGGCTGCGCGACCACACGCGCGAGCGACGTGCGCAGCCTGTACGGATCCAGTACATCGTCGAATGCAAAGAGGGTGTATAGGACAAGCGTGCGGAAGATGATGGTATTGTCGAAGAACCCCACGGGCACCACGCAGTCTGTGGCGACCCGTGCAGGCGCTGCTCGCCCGCCAAATCCAAACATGGTGACGGTGACGAGGTGTGGAATTATCCAGATGCTGGGAACGAGACTCTTATGAGAGCCTGTGCTCTGGATAACTTTGTCTATTACTTCATCACGCGCTCTTCACCGTCGACTTGACTCGAAGGGGCCCCTCGCCGCCTCAGGGTTCCTCCTTTTCAAAGATTCCGGAGATGATACTGCAGGGCCTGTCCAGCTTAGCTGTGGGAGTTGAGAATCTGACACGTCGCTTGGAGA
Source organism: Emericellopsis cladophorae (assembly GCF_022114955.1). NCBI lineage: Eukaryota > Fungi > Ascomycota > Sordariomycetes > Hypocreales > Bionectriaceae > Emericellopsis > Emericellopsis cladophorae. The sequence continues at coordinate 9,426 of NW_026251004.1, forward strand.
GTCGTGTCCCATGTTCGAGATAATGATGTGTGGACTGTCCATGGACAGTGAACTCAATGCTCGAGCAAATCTTCCACTCCCATGCCGAGTATTACTGCCGAACTTTACTACGGATACATACGGATGATTTTTCGGTCATGCATAGGACATGCGTATCTGAAAGTATTCAACCAGGCATCCCACCTTCATCCCTCCGCGCGTTCGCATATCGAAACGCTTAACCTGACGGCGGCTTACGCTAATGCAAGATTGACGGGACTTGTTGCTACGAACTAGTGAAATGCCTGGTAGAGCTTGACTTATCCGCTGGTGAGTGGTCCCCGCTGTCTTGATCGCAATCCTTCTCAATGCAAGGGTCCAAACATCTTGTGTTTTTGATAAGTGCATGACCTGAGGCTGACGGAGGACAGTAACCAGTACCGATGAAAATCAGGCCTGTTCTGGGAACTAGCAAATCAAAGAATGTGAGAGGTCACATTGGAATTGGAGATTATGCCGGAACTCGCAGGAGGTGGGTCGACAACAACACCTTCGCCCGACTTGAATCATGACGGCTTTCGTTCATCTACTACGTACTCCTGGTACAAAAGCTCCTTCCTCCTCTCTATACCGCCTCGATTCCCAGGTTTCTTGTCGTGCCAGCAGACGAGCGTCGGTCGGTCGGTGTCCTGGCGTTGAAGATGATGGGCCTGATTCCTGAGCCTGGCCGAGATGGAGCCATGCTGCCATACCGCCCTGCTGTCAATGAGGATCCGGATTCCCCGCCCTCCTATCATCGTAAAATAGTGGATGAGAGGGTTTTTCGCAAAAAAAAAAAAAAAAAAGCGTCGAAATGGCCTTCACAATCATTTGGCTGCGAGCAGTCTGATGAGGGGGACTGAAGAAATGGTTGACAGCACGAGCGTGCGAAAAGTCGGCCCATGTCTTCTTAATTGTGGAATCTTGTCATTGAGCGACGAGTGTATGGAGATTCCAAACTGCCAATTCCTGGTCTCGACAAGCCCAGGCGGCCCGAGCTTTTGTTGAACCCTTGTTCGAACAGGTTAAGACTCAGGGTCGCGGGTGTTGCGGCGCTGCCCATCCCGTTGCCACTCGTCTAAGAACACGCGGATTCTCAGACCTGTTCCGCGAAAGACGTCCTTGGAAAACAAAAGAGGCTATTGCACATGTGAATTTGGAATCGAACTGCTCGGGCACCCCGGGGCCATGTTGGCAGTTGCCCGAGAGTACGTACGGGAGCTCCACGACGTTCTTTACAAGAATCATCTGGGGTAACACGATGGTGCTTTGGATCAACGCGGCAGTATGTCTCATCATCATGTTTTTGAGCTGCTCGCCAATACCTGCCATGTGGAACCCGGACTTGGGATTCTGTCGCATCGAACACGGATGGATCATTATCAGCTACGCAGGGACGGTTGTCCTAGCCATGATGGGTTAGACGTGCGTCATCACGCCCTTCTTCTTCTTGGAGGGTCTGCAGATGCCAACCAGGAGGAAGAGGTCGGTCCAGGCCATCCTGGGGCCGGGTATCTTTGGGAGCGCTGCTGGCTTGGTGCGATTGGGATACTACCGCACGTACGATACCGTTAAGACCCAAATAATTCAATGCGTAAGTACAGTGAGCTCCTTCGCATCGTGTTGTGTCTTGATGCTGACGCCGCGACGCAGACAGCTTCGGTCACACAATTCTGTGGTGAGTCCTCGACGCCGGTCTCGGAATCATGGCCTGCTCCCTGTCCCCGCTACGGAAATTATTCAACAAGCAATTGGGATCTACAGGTGCATCTGGAGCCAAATCTGGGTTGTCAACAAATGAGGGGGGGACACAACTCAGCAATATCGGAGGCATGACCAAGAGAGGTGGGCTTGCCAACCTCCGTTGCACGGACACTTCGCAGTGGGATCGGTTGGATGACGAGCATTCGAGGTTGAGCCAACAGTATGTTATTAAGTCGACACATGTCACGGTCGAAACACAACATTCAGATGACGATGCGCCATCTGTTTCGGACGAGGGTAGGAGGACAGCAGGCACTGAGAAAAACAACACATAACTTGAAGGGTACTAGCGGGATCACAATAGAATCGAAACATTTCGGACAAGCACCGATCTCCGCGATCCAGCGGCGGGTGGGACAGATTATTTGCATGCATGATGAATGTACTGGTGCGGCTCGCTACATGATGCCAGAAGGAAACCCCAAAACTTCTGCTAATGCTCAAATGAAATGCTCACCCTTCACAGATCAAACGCCTGCTTGGCGAGGGTGAGGTACGCCTGGCGCTCCTCATTGTCCGCCTCGACGCCAACGCAATCCATGTGCGCTGCGAATCCAGCGTCAACGTCCTCGTTTAGCGCGGACAGCACCTTCTCGCCGCACTCTGAACGGAGGAACCAGGCACCACTGCCAAAGTTATAGTCGTCGGCCACGACAAGATCGAGGATGCGATTGAGCTCGGTGTCAGACTGCCTGTCCACGGTGGTGACGTTGGCGACGCGCGGCTCGAGCCTCCCAATGGACTTTGCGTACTTGAGGTTGAACTCGGCCATCTGCATGTTGGCTGTGCCTTGACCAGGACGACCGGGGAATGCGTTGCGTTTGTACTGGAACTCGCCCGACTCGAGGGCCATGAGGGCCATGACGCTGGCCATGGCATTGGGGTTGTAGATGCCGTACCGGTGGAAGGCCCTGGTGATGTAGGGCGCGGCCTCTGCCGCGGTTCGGCACTCGGGCAGCATGGACGGAGGGCACTCCTTGGACTTTGGTGCAATGGTCTCGACCATCTCTTGTGTGACGCAGACGGCCGACGCCATGGAGGCGCAGGTCAGGCAGAGGGCTGCGATGGAGGGGAGGTGCATTTTGGTGGTTGGGCTGCGAGAGACGTATGTGTGCGAATGATAGTGAGTTGGTTCAAACTGTTTTGTTGAAGATTGTGAAATCTGAATTGCCCAAATGTGATCGTGTCAAAGGTGAGTGAGTGGTGACTGACTGTCCTGTTCGAACAAGGTGAATCCAGGCGTGCCAATGTGGCTTGATCGTCTACTTAAATAAGAACAAGACTGAGAAGAACGGGAACACGGTCAGCACTATTCCGTCCTTGTTTCATTGATGTTGCTGCATCATACTGTTGCGTGGTTCTCATTGTGTCGATTCTCGTCCAAAGGATTGGTCTTAGTTGTATGTATTTATGAATCCTGCCCATCCGCGCATGATGCCCTGCAACGTTGATCGCTGCGCCTGGCCAAGGCTTGGAGCCCGCTTGGGTCGCTCAGAAAGGGGCTGCGAGCCAATCAATCATTCGGAAACGAGCCTCATCTGTACTGGCGCATTTGGGTGGGCTTCTGTGCATTGTTTCATGGTGGTCTTTGCCAATTGCGGTGCTGCGTTGCCCCCCGCGCGACGGTACTAGAAACAGGGGGATCTCTCAGTGTTTTAGGCAGCTTGCCTCGCTACAGGATCGGGCAGGGCCATGGGCGATTTACGGCAAGTTTTAGTCCTACTGCCAACGCCGAGAGACATGACGGCCAGGAAATTGGCATTCAAACTCCAGAGTCCCTTTGGGCGAATCTGACGTTACCACAAGAATTGGGCCCCGGAGCGCCGCCGCGAGCAAGGGCAGAAGAGACGCCCGGACCCGCTTATTGTTACATACTGACTGCCTGCGCCGCTTCCGCTGGCTAATTCTGGGTTCAAAATCCATGTGCACATCGCATCCCAAGGCGCAGCACTGTGAGCAAGAGAATTTATTCCCCATTAGATTCGCCGCGCGTGCAGTATTCGCGCTGGCGTCATTCAAGACACTGTCGAATTTGAAGAACAATGGCAGAATTATGTACAGGGTAGTTGGTGACATTAACAGCCACCGAGGGGGGTGCGCAGGCACGTGACATGACAAAGAAAGGGGCGGATGAGACGCACCGTATGTGCACGGTATAATTTTCTCTCCTTGAAGCAACTGAGACCTATTAGAGTTATAGGTCGACTGGTGTAGCGGTTATCACGTTCGCCTCACACGCGAAAGGTCGGGGGTTCGATCCCCCCGTCGACCTTCTTGTTTCGCTATTTGCGTCAAGTGTCTCAAAGTTTTCCAGCGAGTCTATTTTTGCACCACAAGTTCCACAACCACCAAGGCAAACAGCGCCACAACGTGAAGGGTTTGAGAGAGTTGCCCTCGGCCGAGGCAAACGACGTAGCGTACCAACGACATGTCACATCATGTTACTTCTCAACGCGTCAGAAGCCTTGCTGTCAAGCCTGGTGAGCGTGTCGAGCAGCACCATAAAGTCCGCCCTCGCCCTCGTCGCTAGCGGCGAACCTGGGTTTCGATGCACAATGGCGAGCAGGCTGGCGCCTATCAAGCGAATCTTCTCGACGTACGGCTCGCCGTTAACCTGCAGACTCCAAAAGGGGGCCTCCTGCATGACGCGCAACATGTCCCGGGCAATTTCCGTTCGGCGCAGGTCGGCTTGCTCAAGACTCGTGCCGTAGTAGGACATGTCTTCGAAGCGTTGGGTAATCACCATGCGAAGACAGTGAAAGGACACTTGCAAATTCGCGCATTGGATCACAAGCTGAGTTGTATGCATGAGGCTCTGTCCGCTGGCTGTGGCGAGTGTGCACGACTGCAAGTACGCTGGCAACTCGTCCAGACAAGTGGTGAAGTGGACATGTAACGCGTCAAGTCGCTGTCGCTGCTCGACACTGGGCGCCGAGCGCGCCATCAAGCCCGCGACCATCGAATCCCTCTGCGTGTCTTGCAATAGACGAAGCTCAAGCAGGAGCTCTGAAGCGGCTTGCCATAGTTGGAGGTTCGCGTTGAATCCAGTGATGAGACTACTGCTCTGCATAGGCAGCGAAGACGGCGTATCGGGAGACACTGCGGAAAAATCCCATGACTCGTGCTCCAGGCCCATGGGGAACGCGGTCGTGAGGTCTTCGTCAAAGGAGAAGCGGTGGAGTGTGATGGGTCGGTTGTTGAGGATCGCAGCTGACTTGTCCCCCATGTACACGATCCAGAACGCCCTACGGCGGAATTCAGCCTCGACCGGCGTGAGGCCTTCCAGAGAAGACTCTTGGTGCAACTGCATGGCTTGCGCAAGACGAGTGGCTTCCCCAAAAATGTGCCACGAGTACTTGGGCTTTCCCGTGGCATGGATGCAGTTGGAGTGAAAGTACCGGATGGCAAGCGAGTTGGCGTCGGGTGACTCGAGATCAGCTTCCAGATAGCTGTGTAGGCAATCTCGCGAAGCGCGGAGGAAGATGTGGCCAACGGCCTCGGTACTCTCAGGGAACACGTCGCTCGGCAGCAGGAAGACAGCCTCTGCGCAGACGGCCGTGATCAGCGTAAAAGCTGAATCGGCTCGCCATGCACCGATCTCTGAGATGCTGCTCCCCGAGGCAAACTTGTCCAAGTCGCTGCGCAGGCCTGGCTCATGGACTAATGGTGTCAGAGGGTAGAGATATTTGAAGAAAAGATCGATGCATCGAGACACAATCTGGTCCGGGTCCGCATTGGCGAGTGACAGGGCGAGAGACAGCCGTTGCCAACGCTGCAGAGCCGTGAGCGGAGGTTGCTCGACAAGCGACCCAGCCCATGAAGCCGCTGGAGATGTAGATATAGAAGCGCCATTGCCAAAGCCACCTTGATCAGCTTCCCGTATGAGCTGTGACGTCGAGTTCAGCCGGTCATCTGCATCCTCCTCAGCCTGGGCAGTGGCCTCATCGTCAATGGCGATGATGGTTGACTCTTCCTCGTTTGCGGTCAAAGAGGTGCCAACTCGGTGTCTTGCCTTTGGTCCTCGCCTCGCCAAGGGGAGTTCAAAGGTACATGGCGCGTCAGCTAATCGGCAGGAAGAGCAAGGGACTTGTGGGCTCAGAGTATCACACTGTTCGACATGTCAATTGCGGCAGCACATTACTACAGAAGTCGCTCGCTCACGGCGGAGAATGATCTGACCTTGGCTTTTCTCCGACGACAGCGATCACATGCTCGACTATTGAGCGTCCTCCTCCTAGTCCGATATTGACGGCTTGGTATCGCAGGAGATTCTGTCTCCATCGTGCCAATGCTGGCGGCAGCTTCCTTTCGTGGGACGACGGAGATTGGCGAGCATCTGCAGGAGAAATGCAGAGTGAAGGATGAGGCAGAGGGTAGAACCGTCGGACAATCGGTCAAATGACAAAAGGTCCAAGCTAAGCAAAGGAGGGGGCGCTAAGCTCTGATTCTCCGTTCCCGTCGGAGCACACCTCCTCACGACCATCCCAAGCACGTGGACCCCACAACCCCAACCACGAGCCCTTTCTGGGGTAGAGTGTGGAGAGAAGAAGCAAGCCTCCGGCATTTCATGAGGTCCGGCATCCTTCTGCTTGGCGTATAAGTAGGCTAAAGGCGACCAGAGGCCAATGCAAAACTCAACCATCACCGTCTCCAATCTCCGAGGTCCACGACAACGCCTGCGATGAAATCCTTGCTTCTCCTTCCACTGGCGCTGGGAGCAGCCTCGTCTGCTAAGTCCAAGCCACCCAAGGACCAATGTCGGTTTGCCCAAGACTGGACGCAAGACCAGATCCTCGCAGACACGGACAGGTTCACGGCCCAGATGCTTCACTGGGAGGGCAAATTCCATCAGCCTGATGTTGCTTACAATGGCGGCAATGGAGTGTCTTATGACGGTTCCATCTTGGATTGGCACTCTGGCGAGGCCATCTCTACGAAGCCGTTCAGCGCAGCAAGTAAGGAGGTCAGTACTCACTTTGTTCGAAGCAAAGGTGGACAGGGTACTCACGCAACATGGGGCCATAGGCACTACAGATCATGCTGTATGCGCGCGCGGTTGAGGGATCGCGCGACGCGGCCCAGTTCTTGAGTTCTCGTCACCCCGAGAGAGCCCCCAAGATCGCCCTTGATCTCATGCAAAAGAAGCTCGAGACATACCTCAAGTTCAACGAGACGCATCCTGGGTTCGGCGGCGCCATCCCATGGTTCAAAGCCGACGTCCAGGATATTGTACCCCAGCCTGACTGGGTGAATCGGGTACCAGCTCTGGACAACGGCGAGCTTTGGTGGGCCGTGTACGCTTGGATTCAAGCGCTCGAGAAGACGAACAAGAAGGAGTACGCGAAGCAGGCCGAGCGCTGGCAGGTGTGGCTCGATTTCCTTACTCCCAACATGCTGGAGATCTTTTACAGAGGCAATGGATCGATATGCGCCGTCACCACGATCGGCGACCAGTTCCTGCCGGTCAACCACCCTGATCAGAGTTACGAATGCGAGGGCGAAGGAAGGCTCAACGACCCTTACGAGGGAGAGCTCGTGGCTTTCTTCTTCCATCTTTTCGGTGACCTCTCTGAATCCGAGGAGGATGCCCTGTGGGAAGTCAAGAGACCCCAGCTCGTCAAAGACGAGTATCATGAGGGCAATGTCGGTCCCATCACTGTCGAGAGGGGTTTCTGGTTCTCTGGCCACGAACCATGGAAGGTCCTCGAGCTCCCTTACTACGACGTCGAAATCATCCGGCGCCTGTATCACAATCACGAGCGCGTCCGTACGTGCAACTCGATCTTCACCGAGAACCCGGGTCTGCTCGCTTCTGTGAACAATATCACCGATTCCGAGACCAACGAAGTTCTCGGGTACATTTCACCAGCAGGTATCCCCTCGATTGCGAACCAGACAGAGCAATATCTCGAAGTCGTGACCCCTTATGCCGCTTGGCCAGTCATTATGTTTGACAGGGCCGTCGGCCTGGCGTGGTGGCATAACATGGTGTCCGGGAAGAAGATGCAGAGTGAGTTTCTGTCCTCATTTGACGTGCCAGACCCAGCAGTATTGACGTTGTTCAGACCAGTACGGCAGCACAGAATCCACCCGCATCGACGGCGAGGGTGTCTCTGGGATCTTAACGTGGGACAGCAAGGTGCTCACCGTCGTATCCGTTCTTGGTGGCGTCAAGGACCTTGTGCGTGACAAGCTGAAGCAGGATGGCATTTACCACGAGTTCATCCGCATTGCAGAGGTAAGATCATGGCATTCAAAGTGAACGCGCAGGGAGGATGACTGACTTTGTCCCAGCGCGAGTACTCAATGGTTTTTGGCGACGAACTGAAGGGCGAGGATGTTGAGTTGTGTCTGCCATCCGTGCCAATCACCGATGCTGGGCTAAAGGACTTTACGTCATGTGCTCGAAGCATACAGTGATTAGACACTGGCACAAGCTTTGTGTCAGGGGTGTGTCGGCTGTTTCCAGTGGAACATGCCTTAGAAGTTCAATCAAGTTTTCTTCGCGATCAAGTCTTTCCGTTGCGTCGGAGTCCCCGCTCAACCTTGGAACAAGTTTCACGTTCAAGCGTCTCAGCATCCTCAATGAGATACCTGCGCTATTGCCGCATGTTTATTGAACATGCTTTGTTACTAAGATTGTTCCAAGTTGCACACAATGGCAAAGTTACCCTTGCACGGGACGCGCGGCCGGTTGTCTTCGCCACAGCCAATTACAGCCTCCAGGGATCCGAATTGTTAACTTATGAAGAGGCCTCTCATTTTCTTCGGCTACCTTTACGATTGGCGGCTTCTTCTAAGGGCGGTATCTAATCCGGCTCCAACATGAATCTATAAATCAAGTTATGGAGGTAGTTCGGATCCTAGAGATGCCTCTTTCTTCCGCTATCGTAGGTAGAGGGCTAGGTAGTTCAGACGCTAGCATTTGGAATCCCTGGGAGGTCGGGACTGTGTAATTCCTCTGCTCCGTCACAATGTTACACCGAAGCGCGTTGATTGATCGACTGCGTCTCAACTGCCGGCACGATGCAGGATCGCCTGAGTTGGGAACCAGCCAATTCCCGTGGGCCGTCATGCACGATGCACGCCCTCCCCTGGAATGCGGCATTGGGGGAGGGGAGGCGGGGGGTTCGCGTGGATTTCCAAGTTCCAGATCCCGTCAACCTGGAATCAAGCCATTGGAGGGCCTTCATCGTTTCATCATTAACTCAAGCTGACCTGCATCTCCCACACTCTATTCGTCCATGGCAGACGCCATGAGTGGAGGAATTTTAGAGCCCCCGGCTCGGCTCCGCCTCGAACTAACAAGTCCCGCAATACATGTTTCGGCCCCATTCTTGCGCCCGTCAAACCACCGCGTAGGACCCCGATCCAGAAGAGATGATGAAGATCGCGGACACGACCATCCGAGGACGAGTTCAGCAAAGTGTGAAACGCCGAGAACTCAAAGGAATTTGGCAGAAAGCATGTATTTTAAGCATACCCTCTCGCGTGGTTGCCAAACTTGCCTTGCCCATCAACACATCTCGTCGCACTCACAATATCAACTTGCACTCACCTGCTCTTTCTTGACCCAACAATCACTCTCGACACACACTTCACCAATATGTCTGCCTTCAAGATTGCCTCCATCCTCGTCGCTGCGCCGCTCGCTCTGGCCTGCGTCGGCAAAGATGCCATGCCCGCATCTACAGGCCACGAGAGCCTCAGCGAGCCTCGATACATTGCCCCTGGCGAGACCTTTGACGCTGGCTTCATGACCTATGACCGCGGTGTTAGCTGCGGCGGCCAGGCCGAGGGTGGTGAGGCTGACACAGTCTTCGTCCTCGAGGAGGGTGCCACTCTGCGCAACGTCATCATCGGCGCCGACCAGGGCGAGGGTGTGTACTGCCTTGGCTCGTGCACGCTGGAGAACCTTTGGTTCGAGGACGTCTGCGAGGATGCCATCTCCATCAAGGGTGACGGCACAGCCGACATTATCGGTGGTGGCGCGTACCACGCCGCCGACAAGGTCATCCAGCACAACGGATGCGGCCACGTCAACATCAAGAACTTCTACGCCGAGGACTACGGCAAGGTCTACCGCTCTTGCGGCAACTGCAGTGGCAACTGCGCCCGTTCGGTCCACATGGAGGGCGTGACGGCTGTCGACGGTGGCGAGCTCATGGGCATTAACACCAACTTGGGCGACAAGGTACGTTCTCACTCGAAAGATAGCAAACCAAGCAGTGATTGACAAATGCATATAGGCCACCTACAGCAACAACTGCTTCCCCAAGACCGAGTGCCAGGCTTATGAAGGCTGCGACAAGTCCGATGGTGACTGCGAGCCCGACAAGGCCGGTCTTTGCTAAATGACGGTCAATGATGGATGATATCCGTGACGCATTGCATTCAATCTTCTGTTCTTTATTCATGTAGTGTTTCGTATCTGTAGAAGGAACAATTGAGACACTCGTTCTACCCAAGGTCTACGAATGAACAATTCAGATGAGCAAACCGTGATTCCCGCGTGTCCCACTTCATGAAAGTTATCCCCCCCCTGAATACCACATGAGCTGATCAAATCAGAGCTGCTTCGCAACGACAATATGGCAATACTGCTCTTACTGAACAGACTGACACCTCACCTTGACCATATTTTTCAGTAGCAGGGCTGAGTTCTTCGGCGTCCTCTCAAGGGTCTCGTAGTCTGTGAAGGTGACGCCAAATCTAGGCCCATAGCCGTCTGACCACTCCAAATTGTCCATCAATGACCACGCAAAGTACCCCTTCACAACCGCGCCGTCCTCCCGTGTGGATCGACCGATGGCATCCAAATGATCCGCAAAGTATCGGCACCGATAATCATCCTTGACAGACTCTTCACGCATCATATTGTCTTCCCCTGGACAGGGACAGCCGTTCTCGGTGATGTAGATGGGTTTTCCGTACAGCTTGTACACGCGGGTCAGATGCTTCCGGAACATCTCTGGGCAGGAAAGCAACCAGTGAAGCCCGCTCGCTTCCCCAGCTGACCGCCCCTGTTTGTTCCATTGTAACTCTTCCACGCTGCCCAGGTAGTCGTCCTTTGAAGGCGCGCCAGTACGGTGACGCGCATACTGGGATGTATAGTAGTTCATTCCGTAGAAGTCTGATTCTGCCTCTTGAAACAACGCAAAGTCCGCTTCCGTAAACTTTGGTAGTCGAGACTCCAACTGCTGCCGCATGCAGGCGGGATAATCCTGCTTCAGGAAGATGGGGTTGGCAAACCACCCAATGTGGAATTGCATTCTTCGTTCTGCAGCCTCGGCATCGAGAGGGTCCTCGCTGTCCCAAGGCTCGAAGAAATCGCCGTTCAGGGAGATGCCGATTTGACCTCCCTGACGTGGCTTAAAGTCACGGTTGTACGCAGCGACAGCGCGAGCATGGCTCATGATCTGGGCGTGCCCCGCTATCCAAGGCTCCGTTGAAGAGTCACCTTCCGAGCTCTGTGAGTTTGTGCTACTTCTACCAGGCGCATTTCCACCAGTTGAGTATCCCTGTCGCATATTAGGCTGAGATTCATGCACTGAATGTTGCGTTGGGTTGACTCACAAAGATGGACTGAATCCACGGTTCGTTGAATGTGATCCATTTCCGGACACGGTCACCGAAACGCTCGTAGCAGACACGAGCATAACGCTCAAAGTCCGCCTGAGATTCCTGGACATCAAGCCAGCCTCCATACCGGTCATGCAGCTCTTGTGGGAGATCCCAGTGATAGAGGGTGACCCATGGGGTGATCCCGCGAGCGATGAGGCCATCAATGAGTCTGTTATAGAATGAAATGCCGGCTTCATTCAGGGGGTCGTCGCGGCCTCCTTTTGGTATGACGCGCGACCATGAGATTGAGAATCGATAGGCCTGAGCACCGTACCGCTGAAGCAGATCCAGGTCTTCTTCAAAGCGGTGATAGTGGTCACACGCGACATCGCCATTGGCGCCCTTGGTGCGGGTGGGCTCCAAGTGGCAGTAGGTGTCCCATATCGACTTGCCACGGCCGTCCTCATCCACAGCGCCCTCAATCTGGTAGGAGGCGGTCGCAAAGCCGAGGAGGAAGTTTGAGGGGAGTGAAGCTGACATGGTGAGGGCTGGGTGTTTGTTTGTGAGTTGTGGAATCCTGGCCACATACGGCTCTGCCTTTAAGCCTCTCCTGCAAAGGTTGGCTGGGAGAAGACAATCTCCATCAAGTAGACGATCGCCAATTCTCCGAGTGTAATTGTCCTAGCGTTTCGAGGCTGCAGCTTCAAAATCTGTGGATTCTCCGATTCTCCGATTTCCCTCCAATGTCGTCGAGTTCCTCCGTTCTGATCGCCCCCGTGGGGTTGGGGTGTCAAGAAAGACACTAATGGTTCGGTCAAATTGATGGCAGCGGGGAATGGACCTTTCAGCTGAATCCGACGTCGCAGTTCATCAATGCCGAGGGGACTCGTAGGAGCCATATAACACAGCTGGACTCCCATCGTGATGATGACAGTGCCATCGCACCATCGTCAGCTCTCGTCAACATCCAACCTTTCTGGGCCTTTACATTCTTCACAAAATGGCTCCGTCAGCTGCCCAAGCCACGGAGGGCATCGTGGCACCCCTTGACCCAAAGTCGATGCCCCCTTTCTGGAAGCGGAAGAACGGCGTTCTGCTGTATTTCCTGCTCACCTCGTCGCTGCTGGCCAGTGCTGCCCTTGGCATCGATGGTGTAAGTCAATCATTGCCAGCCCTTGGATAAGACTTCACTAACAAGGGGGATTGCAGAGCATGACAAATGGCATGCAAGTCCTTCCGACGTGGCAAGAGGAATTCAACCATCCGACAGGTTCCGTTCTTGGCTTCTTTGGCGCGTCGAATGCCATCGGCGGCGTAATTCCCTTTATCTTCCTCAGCTGGATAGGAGACAAACTCGGCCGAAGATGGCCCACGGCACTCGGCTCCATCATCATCATCGCGGGAGCTTTGGTGCAGTTCTTCTCGACGTCCTTGAACATGTTCATCGGTGGGAAGATTGTTCTGGGGATCGGCTCATCACTAATCCAGATGGGCGCGCCTGTCCTGGTCACCGAGCTCAGCCATCCGAAAGAACGTGTGATGGCAACGACCTTTTACAATACATCGATTCCACTTGGCTATGTCATTGGAGCCTGGGGCACCTATGGGTGTTTCCGTATCAAGGGCCAGTGGTCTTGGAAGCTGCCTGTCCTGATCCAGGTCGTCCCCTCGGCATATCAGCTCTGCCTCATTTTCTTCTGCCCAGAATCGCCACGATGGCTCATTGCCAAGGGCAAGACCGAAAAGGCACGCGAGATCCTCGTCAAGTACCACGGGGAAGGAGACAGCGATTCCGCACTCGTAAACTTTGAATTTGCCGAAATCCAAAAGGTCATTGCCGAGGAACTGGAGCAAGACATGACGTGGAATGCTTTCTTCTCCTCCAAGGCCAACCTCAAGAGAATTGCGCTTTGCTTTGCCACGGCCGTCTTCAGCCAGAGCTCGGGCAACCTTCTGGTGTCCAACTACCTGACGCAGATCCTCAGAGACACTGGCATTAAGGAGGACAAAGACATCACATTGATCAACTGCATGGTGACCCTCTGGCAGTACATTGTCGCGCTCGGAGTGACAGTCGTCATTGACCGTTTCAAGCGCCGCACCTTTTTCTTGACGGGATCGGGCGGCGTCCTTGTCACCTTCGTTGCGTGGACTATTGCGGCTCAGCAGTACCTGGAACACGATTCCATCGCTGCTGGGCGCGTTGTGCTGGCTTGCATTTTCCTCTTCCAAGGCTTCTACACCTGCGCGTGGACCAACCTCATCGTCACATACCCTCTTGAGCTTGTCACCTATCAGATGCGCGCCAAGACATGGGCTTTCGTGCTTCTGACGATTCAGGTCGCGTCCATCTTTGGAGGATACGTCAATCCCGTTGGCTTGGAGAACATTGGGTGGAAGTTCTATATCTACTATTGCGTATGGGTGGCCTTTGTCTTTGGGATTGTGTACTTCTTCTTCGTGGAGACGTCTGGACCTACATTGGAGGAGCTGGCGTACCTCTTTGAAGGTAAGGAGGGAATGGAGCGGAATATTCAGGAGGTCAAGGTGGTACAAGAAGAGCATGAGGAGCTAGAGTATAAGAGGGTCTGATGGAGGGCTCGGTTTCGAGGATCGGGCAACATTAGGTCTTTTTCCAATTTGGACGATACTAAGATTTACTATACCTGATAACTTAGCCTAATGGAGTTTTTGCATTGAACCAGTAAAAGAGAACACGCTCATTGTAACTTACACCTTCCTTTGGCGCTCCTCCCAATCGGGTAAAACACCTTGCCAGCCCTGCAGCCGGGGCCCCCCGGGTCCCCACACGGCTCCTGCAATCTGGCGGCCAGCGCCACATTGGCCCCAACAGGCAGCTAATTATTGGGGAAGGGACATGACAGTGGACAAGAGTTTATTATTGTTCATTGTACTTTCTGGCTCCCTTATGAGACGACCAACGCCTTCTCTCAGAATTATCATCATCGAACCAATACAATTGACTACAGGCATTCTCGGCCCCAACCGCTTCTGACTGCCTGCCTGTTTGCCTCCGGAAACAGTTTCGCGGACCTGGAATACCCCCCAGCCATGAGCTTGCGAGGTGTCGAGAACGCCTGCCAGCGCTTTCCTGGAGAAGATGTCACCAATGAGATGCTGGAAAAGGCTGCGAAATTTTTCAACGAGAACTACGGGATATGGGGTTCCCAGCCAAATCATTCAGGCAAGTTGTGCATCCGCCCCTTGCATACCCGTACATCTTGTCTAATGCAGGATGGATGTCAGGGTGTGATTTTTCATCATTTGGCATGAGCATGCGTTGATTCATATTATCTAATAGGACTCAATAACGATCGTCGCAGTGGTCCCAGTATCCCCCAGCCGCATATTGCCTATTCATCGTCTCAAGCGTCCTACTGACAGAATTGATGTGAACCGATCAATGATGCTCTGCTCCAATCTCATGCTTGGCTGTCAGCTTCTCGTCGATCACTTCAGCCCTACGTGCCAAGTCGGCGCGCAAATCCGCAGTGTATTGGCTCCTGTCCACAAAAGGCACGAACCAAGGCGCGTTTGTGAACATGTAGTTCATCTCCTCGAGCGGCATCTGTTTGGTCTCGGGAACAAAGGCCCAGACGCACGCCGCGTTGGTGAAATTGCAAATCACAAATACCAGGTAGTACTTCCAGCCCACATTCTCCATGGCGATGCCAGTAACCTGACCAATCATGGTGTTGAAGGCGAACGAGGTCATTGTTGCGAGGGCTACACCCTTGGCACGGGTGCGGGTGTCGAAAATCTCGGCGGGAATGATCCACGAGAGGGGGCCGCACGCGGCCGAGAAGGAGAAGTTGTATGCCCAGGTGACGATGATGAAACCCCAGCCTTGGGCGGCGCTACCTTTGCCGGGGGGGTAGACAACCAACATGATTGTGGCAATGATAAAGGTCAGCATGTTGAAGAGATTGCCCCAGATGAGAGTCCAGCGACGGCCGAATCGATCGATGAAAGCAATGCAGAGGGCCTGACCGACGAGGGCAATGATCGAGTTGATGGCCTGGTATTTGAGGGCGTCGCTGGGTCCGATGCCTGCCTGGCCGTAAATCGTGACAGAGTAGTACTGGATGGCAGACACGCCGGTCATCTGGATCGAGGCTTGAAGGCCGCAGGCGATCAGCACACGGCGGAAGCAGGACATGTCAGTGAAGAGTTCTGTGTATGACTGCGCAGCATTTGCATGCTCCTCGGCGATGCTCTCCTGGATCTGCTCCATTTCAGCGCGGACCCAGGGGTCATCCTCATTGCCGTTCGAGTGCAGGCGAGCCAGTGTCTTGAGGGCCTTTTCCTGCTTGCCCTGGTCCATCAACCAACGAGGGGATTCGGGGAAGAGGAAAATGAGGGCTCCAAGGATGACAGCTGGGATAATTTGGATTCCCAACGGTATGCGCCACTGTCGGTTGTCTGTGTAGGCATTGTAGGTTCCCCATCCAGTCCAGGACGCGACCAAGGCGCCGATGCCAAGCATGAACTGTTGGAGTGCAGTGACAGTGCCTGTTTCGCTTCAGTCAATGTCACGAGACGTGGCGATTCATCCCCATTGCTCTTTGACTCACCTCTGATCGAAGGATGCGCAATCTCGGCTTGGTACAGGGGAATGATCATCGTCAGGAAGCCGACACCAAGACCAGCAAGGAACCGCCCTGCCATGAGGTACGAGATCTCTGGGGCGACCGTCTGCAGGATTCCACCGACAATGAAGATGATGCTACCAATCGTGATTGTCCAACGTCGACCTGTGTATTCGGCAGTGGGGCTGGCGAACATGGCACCGAAGAAAGCACCGCCGGTGAACAAGGCGACAACGGCACCGCTGCATCCGTCAGAAAGACCGACTCGCTCAACGAGAAGGATACCAGGGAACACTTACGTCTCGGGGTCCGCTTCGCTGACGCCAAACGTCCTTTGGTATGACTCGGAGGCGATGACCTGGGCAATGACGCCCAGGTCGTAACCGAAGAGAAGCGACCCGAAGGACGCAAACACGCCCACCAGGAACTGGTAGATGCGGGGATTCATGATGATGACAATGTTCCAGTCAGCGGTCTGCAATGGAGAAGTGGTCAAACAGCAGCGAGACCGAGGAGCGCCCTTGGTGTCCCTTAAGTACTCCCTCGCGCCCCAGGCATGTCTCCGTTTCCCCAGCTTGTGATGGCCTGATTTTGGAGATACATACTCGTCGACTTTCCTGGGGGAATAAGATGCAAGCGCTCCAATCGCAAAGTCGAGATGCTGGTTTATCGAATTGCGAGACGGGCGCTAATCCCAGTCCAGTGTGGGGCCCGGGGAATTACGAGGCCGAGACGAGGAAATCAACTCGCGTCGGTATCTCGGTGTAAGTGAACGCACCATCGTTGGCCCCATTCCAAGCAAGCAAGCAAGCCAGCTCCAATCATGAATTAAGATTTCAGCCAAGGCACAATTTAAATCATCTCGTCTAATGCATATGCTTAGCGGTTATCCATCGGCAAGATGACTGGACTGGCGCGGCTCTAGTTGTCCAGTCACTGTACGTGCTGCGCTTGTTGGACGCTGCGTCGCTAATGCTCCCCCTGGGGAAGAATATGCAGGGCGGGTTAAGCCTTTGCTAGCCCCAGTCGGTCCCACAGCTGGAGTCCCACAACCGGAGTCCCCGACCAGAACACCCCAGACACTGGCACGTGTCAACCCGATCGAGTAGTATACTATAACTCCATTCTCAATCTAGTACCTCCGTGCTAAAATTGCAAGATGACTGGACTGGCGCGGCTCTAGTTGTCCAGTCACTGTACGTGCCGCGCTTGTTGGGCGTCGCTAACACTCCCCCTGGGGAAAAATATGCAGGGCGGGTTAAGCCTCTGCTAGCCCCGGTCGGTCCCACAACCGGAGTCCCCGCTCCAGACACTGGCACGTGTCAACCCGAGCGTGTAGTGCACCAATAACTCCATCCCAATCCAGTCCCAAAATCTACGTTTGCGACGACGGAGAGTAATTAGCGCTTCTGGCTGCGGACCTTTGACCTCTTTCAGCTTCAGCCTCACCACCAACCATTGGAGCGCCTTCGGCATCCGGGAAAACGGCACCCGTCGTTGAAATTCAACGAGTCTCGACCTTGTTTTTGTATTCACACTCGGAGCATTGGCGTCGCCTACAACCGGCCTGACTTAAATCCGGTGTTTTGTATTGGTCACGCGTCCAAGTCAACAATCCTTGCTATCGCAGTCGCTGTCCAGAATTGGCCTGTCGACTGATGAAGAGGTTGATCTTTGCCCGTATATTCGCTGAAAGGAAACGGGCAATACGCCAGTGATCGTCGAATGTATTCTGCCTGGAGTCATTACCGAACAAGCGCGCGGGACTCCAGTTTGATTTTTCCGCGCCTTTTGCGAGGGCGTGCACAAGGTGGAGCAACTCGTTTCTGCTTACCCTAGATCGAACCTTCGAGATAGCTATCAAGACCATTTCTGACAATGAAAGAAGCTCAGATACAGTGGCGGTGCTTATCTGATTGATTTACAGTGACTGCTACATTGTGAATAGATCTGAGCACAAGCATGCGAACGGAAACGGTGCAAACTGAAAAAAGGTCGGGCAGCTTCGCGAAAAATATATGCAAAATCCCCGGTTGGAGATTGTGCTTACAAGGTAGTTCCCCAATCACGGAGTAACCCCGCACGCGAAAACGATGAGCGGGCTGGGGTAATAATTTCCCTTCTCCTGTCTGTCACCTGTGACTGCGGAGTCGAAGTCAAGTCCGAAGAAACACCGTCCTCGTGCCGGATCATCGCCTCAGACAAGACGCTGGCGCTGTAATCCGTCAGCCTGCTCGAATGTTGTGGGTATTGCTCCAATAAACGCGAAAAGCCGTAAAATGGTTGGAAGCACGGCTGCAAAGTCCAGAAAGCCTGATCATTCATTTAAGCCCAGTCCGTCCTGCAATGCACCCTTTATGTCCCATGCCTTGCTAGACATTCATCATCTCACTCGATCTCAGCTTCTACTGCGCTTGGCAACATCTCGTCCCGCTCTTACAACATGGCTGCTCCAACACCCGCCTACCCGCTCAAGGGGGGCCCCCAAACTCGATGGAACATGGAATTCGCAGGCAAGGCTGAAGAACTGAAGCCAACGCTGCATCGCTGGCCTCGAAGGCCTCAAAATGTCATCCGCTTCGTCGAGGACGAGACGCAGTATTTCGGCATTCGACCATCCAAGATAATGAAAACAATGCAAGATTTCGAGGCGAGCTTGTGGGCCAGGAAAAGCGATTTCATCCTCGACTTTGGTATTCACATGGTCGGCTACTTGTCCATGCGCCTCGACTCACACGGCTCACACATGGACGCCCCGTGCAGGCTGCGACTGACCTTTGGGGAGTCGCCCTTTGATGTCACCATGGGTATGGACAACGTCAAGACCTGGATCAGCACATCATGGCTCCCCGACGAGATTGTTAACATCGACATGTGTCCCGAGATCCTGAGGATGCCGCGTCGTCACTCTTTCCGCTATCTCCGTGTCGAGATCATTGACATGTCGCCCAAGTGCAAGCTCTCCTTCTCTGATATCTCGTGCGAGTGTGTCAGTGCCATTGGGCCGTCCGACAAGGTCGACGCATATGCATTCAAGAACACTGTCTTGGATCGCATCGACCAAGTCAGTCTCATGACACTTCGCGACTGCATGCAGACGGTGTTCGAGGATGGGCCGCGCAGAGACAAGAGGTTGTGGCTCGGGGACTTGAGGCTGCAGGCACTGGCAAATTACAAGTCATTCAAGGACTTTAACTTGGTCAAACGGTGCATCTACCAGTTTGCGGCCATTGTGCGGGAGGACGACTCGGTGCCAGCCTGTCTTTTCGAGCATCCTGTCTTTACGCCTTCTGACGACTACATTGTGGACTACGATGCACTTTTTGCCGTGGTTGTCTATGACTATGTCGAGGCGTCTGGCGATATCGCGATTGGCAAGGAGCTCTGGCCGACCGTCCTTGGCTGTCTGAAGAAGGCGCTTTCTCACCTTGATCCTGAGACTGGCCTGTTCGACCCATCGCGTGGTGACGATTGGAAGTTTCTCGACTGGCAGGAAGACCTCGATCGCAGCGCTGGGAGTCATGGGCTCCTTTTGTACTGCCTCAAGGCCACCAACAAGCTGGCTCTTCTATTGGGTCAAGAGCCTCCACACGAGCACACTGCCATGACCATGACAGAAGCAGCCAAGGCACTTCTGAACGATGAAGGTCTCGTCGTGTCAGGCCCCAATGCCCAAATTAGCTATGCATCCGCAGCTTGGCTCGCCCTGTCGGGTGCATTCCCACAAGAAACGGCGAGAACCGCACTGCTCAAGACACTTGACCACCCTGACGCCATTCGACCTCTGACGCCGTATCTGTGGCACTACGTCTGCGAGGCGCTGGCTGACGTTGGATGCAAAGAGGAATGCATCAAAGTCATGGAAGGGTACTGGGGAAAGATGATTGAAGCAGGGGCCGACACGTTCTGGGAGTGCTTTGACCCGGAGAACCGCACCAACAGCCCTTATGGGGATGTGAGGAACAATAGCTTCTGTCACGCCTGGAGCTGCACGCCAACGTACTTGCTGCGAGGAAAGCTTGCGAGCAATGTCTTGCAAGACCAGGTGCCCAAAGCGACGACTGTGGAGGAGCTCGATGATAGTTGGATTGCCCACACCAGCGCAGAGCTTGAGAAGGTTTGATTGAAAATGCAATGCAGTCTGCAGAGTCAAATGTGCCGTAGAAGATCAGTGCTATTTCTTTGACCATTTATTCTGTTTCCACCGTTGATGCGATTGGACCGTCAGCGTCTGGATGTGGCCAAAAATCAAGATTCTCGAGCGCCTGAAGAACTTGATGAACTTTTGCGTGGCGCTCATTATACTCGACGCCTCCCCGTGACTCTTCGCTGAGCTCTGACAGATAGGCCGCGCCAATATCACGGATCTTGACGACAAGTGAATGCCCGTTGACCTCAAATACAGGCTGCGGAAGGTGCTGGAGTATTTCCAAGACATCACTGCGCGGGATCAGCTGGAATTCCTGGGCTCGTTGGCTCATGTACCTACCAGATAATATCATAGTGACTGAGACCAGGTAATAAAGAGCCCAGATGCTGCAGAAAGTTGGACTTTAGAGATAACGCTGTGATTAAAATGTTCACCATTTGCGCCTTGTGACCCCAGACTGGCTGCGGGAAGCGCGTCAGACCTCCTGTCCATCGCAAATCTGGAGGAAGATTGTCCAGAATATGTTGAATGCGGCTGATTGCGCACTGTAGTGTTTCTTCGGGTTGCTTGTGCGTTAGGTCTTTCTTGCTCTGCTCCCACGTCAAAAAGACGTCAATGAGGCTGTTGAGTCCTGGTATGAAGTGGATTTCATCGTCAGGCCAGCTGGGCGTATCGGCCGACAACGTCAGATCGGGATAAAGTTGGCTATCTGTGATATTCATGGGGCGCAGGTGCTCGAGCTTCTGGTTGAATGGGACGAATGCCAGATGGGGTTGTCCCTGGATTTCTGATCCCCTGCACATAATGTCAGTGATTACGAAGAACCATATCCTCGACATGCACTTACACTTGCCACATGAAGAGCAGCCAGTACAGCCTCTTGAGGCGCTCCTTGTCCGGTGCTGGCTGCTCATCCCCCGCGTAGCAGAGGAGCCAGTCGACGCCAGTCATGGCTTCGCGAATGGCACGGTACGAGCGATAGCTGCCTGTGCCGGCGTCGACTTCAACGGCAGAGGCTATGTGATACCATGCTATACAGTAGTCCAGCGAAATTGGCTGTGACTGGAGCAGGTTGCCTTGCTCGATGATTTCGATACATTTGTCAAAGGTGATTCCCGGATAGCTCTCAAAGCTCTTCCGTCGCAGCGTCGAGATTGTGACGGCGCAGACCGATATGACCAGCGCCGCAAAGACCTGGTCATTCTCGGATTCTTCGGAGTGAAGACGGTGCAGGAGATGTTGTCGGTGCAATATTGGGGCGAGAGGGTGGACGAAGCGGAACCAGTCATCCAGTAGTTCCAGTATCAAGTGGCTTGGGCCGAGAGATGCCAAGATGCCCTTGAGGGAGCGAGCCGCGTGTTCATGGCCTGTCGGCGAAACTCCCCGCTCGCGTGTAGCTGGCGAGCCGTGATGCGCAAGACCATTGTCCAATTTCGTTGGCGTCGGCGCATGAGCGTGCCTTTGAGTCCGTCAGGGAGGAATCTGGAATCGGTGGTCCCATCGATAGACACGTGAAGTCTCTAGACATGGGAAGCATGCGGCCTTACCTGTTGGGCGGGCCTCTTCTCCGCCTCGGTCTGGCGTACGTGCAGCTGACGCCAAGATCGCGACAGCCTTCACATATTCTCTCATTATCCGCCACGCGACACTATGCAGGGTAAGCCGGATACTCCACGTGGCATTCTGCCGTGTATGAAATGAGCACACCTTGACTTTGCGGCTGCGACAAAGATCGCAGGCCTTCTTTGTCCGTGGTGCATCTGCCGCAGGGCTTGTGGCATCGATCGATGCCCGTGAAGTTGGGGTCAGCTGCGACATGCTGGTCTGGTGGAGAATCTGGGGAATCAGATTGTCAGACCCTGGACTCTGGAGTCTGGGATCTGGAGAACGGCGGAGGTGAGTGGACGACGGAGATTTCATGTTCTTGAGGGGAGGGACACGCCGATGAAAATGCGAGCCGAAGACGGACGAACTAGTCGCATTTTCCTCGGCGAAACGCACCGCCCTGTGCCGTCTCTGCTCGACTCGCCGGGGTGGTCTCGACTCCAAAATCGGTTCATCAAATGGACGAAGAGCCGAGATTGGCTGGCAATCCCAGGGATTGGCACCAAGAATCCACTGACCACGAGTCTGCCATGCCATGCTTCCCCACACTCTTCCCGCTGTCTGTCCTCCATCCAACGTCTGTACTCCAGAATCCAGATCCAGCAAACGCTTCCCCATGGGCCACCAGGTCGAAATAGAGATAAATAGGGCGCTGCCTCGCTGCTATCCTACAACTCTCAGCTAGCGACTCAGGATACACAGGTCGCAGTGTTCGGTGAAAGCGCAGTCTGCAAAGACCATTCATCTCTGCAAAGTACAATCCCCTCCCATTTTCATCGTCTCGCCCCCTCGAGCGTACAACAAGGCCACCATCATGAAGCACCCAGAAACCCAACAATCCGAGTTCGTCGAGACCGCCACCTACGGAGAACAGGATGCCCTGGGCCGCGCCGTCCAGCAGCAGGAGAAGAATCGTACGTGGTGGCAGACCTTGCGCCGGGACCCATGGCTGTTGCTCTGGGCTGGCGTGATGCTCTGGACACTCATCGTGCGTGGGTTCGAGAGCCAGGCATCCGGCAGCGTCATCAGCATCCCTGTCTTCAAGGAGAGATTCGGCAAGATCAACGTGGAAGGCAGCTACTTTATCGAGACGAAATGGCAGTCCGCCCTCGGCGGTGGTGCCACAGGCGCAAGCATCGTCGGCTCCATTGCTGGCTCGTGGCTCGCTGACAAGTATGGCATCAAGCCCGTCGTCCTCGGCGCCACGGTCATCAACATCATCTCTGTCGGCATTGAGTTTGCGTCCACCTCGGTCGCCATGTTCTTCGGTGGCAAGATGCTCAACTTTGTGGCCATTGGCATCTTCCTCACCACCTGCACCAGCTATGTCTCCGACATTGCTCCTCTGGCCATCCGTGCCACTCTCATCGGCTTCTGCAACCTTTCGCAGTGCATCGGACCCTTTATCGCGGCCATTATGGTCAATTTTACGTCCTCGTGGGAGACCGACTGGGCGTGGAAGTCATTGGTCGCGACGCAGTGGGGTTTTGCTGCCGTCGGCTTGATCGGGCAGCTCTGTATGCCAGAGTCGCCAGTGTATCTGGTTGGAAAGGGCAGGGCAGAGGACGCGCGCAAGGTGCTCGAGCGCATGTACTCGGACCCGCAGGACGCCGAGGCTCATTTGGAGCGGATCACGCTCACCCTGCGCGAGGCCGAGACGCAAGACTCCATGTCGTTTCTGGACTGCTTCAAGGGCACGCACCTGCGGCGCACCATGATCAGCGTCTTCGTCTTCATGTCGGAGGCCATGTCCGGCCTTGGCTTCATCTCCAACTATGGTGCCCTGATGTACCAGTATCTCGGCATCAGCGACGCAAAGTCCTTCCAGCTGCAGATCGGCGGCCAGATCCTGTCCATCTCGGGCGCCCTGATTGCGCTGCTCCTGTCCGACTTTGTCGGTCGTCGACCCATGTTCATTGCCGGCTGTGCGGGACTGGCTGGTCTCTTGATATGCATGGCCATCTCCGGTAGCGTGAGCACGAGCGCGGCCGTGACGGCGTCTGTCGGCTTCTACACCATGTTCAACTTTTTCTACAACGTCGGCGTGGGCTCTACCGTCTACGCAATCGCAGGCGAGATACCGACCTCGATCCTTCGAGCCAAGACACTCGCAATCGCCTTGTCAACATCCAACGCCCTCAACACCTTCTGGTCTTTTGTGTCGCCTTTCATGTTCAATCCGGGGTACGGAAACCTCAAGGCCAAGATTGGCTTCGTCTTTGGCGCGATCATGCTCATCTTCGTGGTCCTTGCGTACTTTTACGTGCCCGAGACAAAAATGCGTAGCTACGAGGAGTTGGATGAGCTCTTTATGAACCGTGTGCCGAGTCGCCAGTTCAAGAAACACGTAACCGTGGCGGAGCAGAGGGCAGCTGAGGCCTACAATGACAAGCACGGCTTGAAGGGGGAAGAGAAGACAAATGTGTAAGAGGTTGGACTGTAGCTCAGCGGCACGCAGCTTGAGCTCAGACTGTGGTGAAAGAGTTCACGTAAGCTAGCGCCTGTCTGTTTGTCTCAATACATCACCATGCCACGTCATAAGCTTGATCTCCCTTTTGAATGTGTTTCATTTTCCGGTGAGACACTTCGCCCAGTACATCGAGAACAGATCGTCATGCAGCGCAGCACACGCCTGATATTTACTAGTGTCCATGTCCCGTGCGCACTAATGCCAGACGTTGTGTCTTGACGTCATTAGGCGCTTTTACTTGGAAATGAACAAGAATTCAAGAATCGCGTCTTGACTTGTGATCGACATGAATGGCGAGGAAAGCAACGCGTGGTGGCCTCGATAATTGATATACATCACATGTGGCACCAAGGCGCCGATTGTGTCGGTGGTCACCGACACTTATCCGTACACACCACGCCCTCTTCAAAACAATGGAAAATCTAAAGGCAGACTCCAACAAGGTCGATCCAGAGACGGAGAAAAAAGTCGTCGACGAAGCACAAGCAGCCAAAGACGCGCAGGCAGAGGCAGACAACCTCAAAACCCAAGCAGCCGAGGCCAAGGACGACGCGGGGCGGGATGCACTGCTGGACAAGGCACGCCAACGCGAGGAGGACGCGCGTGGCCACTCCCAGGAGGCTACACGGATCGCAAGCGGCGCGTGGCAGGGCACGATTGGAGGCGTCGGGGTCGGAACTGGACTAGGGACGGGGACAGGTGCCGTCGTCGGCACTCTGGTTGGCACCATTGCTTCTATACCGTTTGCTGGCCTGGGGGCTCTGGTTGGGCTCCCCGTTGGCATGATCCACGGACCCTTTGTTGAAGGAGGTCAAGACGGAGATCGGGAGAAGCCTCCGTCGGAAGACGAGCAACATCGTGCTGTTATCCGGGCCTTGGATCAATCGCAGGGCGATTGGGAAGGGCTGAAGTCTGCTGGTGATAGGGATGAATGAGTAGTTTCCGACGATCTCATGTCGCGAAGCCGCGCAGTACAGAACAAATTGGGAAGTAATTATTTGGCGTAACAAGGACACTGTTCACGTAGCTGTGAATGCCGCTTAGTTTTTATCACCTGCCTCATGTCTGCGCATCATGTCTTCATCAGGTTGAATCGCAACTGGTGCAGCTATAGGGTAGCTCTCTTGAATCGGGGATGCAACCGCAGCCGCGTGTCGTTTTCATTGATATCTGGATCAAATCATCCGGGGGCCATTTGTTGCTTAGTAAAGAAGCATTCATCCCGACACTCTTTTTCAAACGTATTTCCAACCAAAAAGTCCAACCAATATCCATTCGCTCTCGACACATCGGGCAATCAACGCATAGCCCCCGTTCTCGACCAAGTCCACGGCAAGGACCATGGTAATGGTAATTACCACCCACCAGAGCTGAAGTACCACAAAAAGTAACTAATTGCGAAAAGCCACCGCATTGGTTAACCATTGTGCCGCTTACAGGACCCGATCAGGAAGACATCCCAGATGAGGTCAAAGCTGAAATCAAAAAGGGTCCCCCTGTTGGGCAACCCGCCTGAGCCGCTTGTTTGATCTGCCCTAAGCGCGTAGTGGTGCTATTTGCGTCGAGGATCCCCTGTCCAATACTCCGCGCACAGACCCTCCCAAAGGTCGAGACTCTCGACGCCTCAATGCGCATGCATTGTGTGGAAATGAGCATCTCGCTGGGCCTCTCAATCACGACCAATGGCAACTCATAAGGGTTATGGTTCATTATATTAGAAGATGTGATTTTAAACCGTCATAAAACCTTGCCGTTGAGGTGTATTATAACAAGCTCTTCCTCCCCTTGCCAACCATTGTTTCCTATACTGTACATCACGAAAACGCTGCCTAGTACTGACCATGTATCTTCGTCAAATCCTGGCAGCTCTTCTGCCTCTCGTCACCGTCGTGGTGGCATGGCAATCTCCCCAGTATAATGGCTACACTCGCCGTTGGCAGGCGACCTTCATCGGACAGGCGGATGCACTCCCAAACTCCAACAACTGGAATGTGATCAACAGTGCCCAGGTCTACAACAATGAGCTGCAGCGCTACACAAATAAAAAGGCGAACATCCGATTCAATGGAAACGGGGCCCTTCAGCTGATTCCTCGACGCGATGCCACTGCACCAGGGGGTTGGACATCAGGCCGTATCGAGAGTAAATATACTTTGACCCCCACAGCCGGCAAGATCACAAGAGTCGAGTCATCACTGCGCATTGCCGGCAACCCCCAGAAGAACAAGCAGGGTCTTTGGCCCGCATTTTGGATGCTTGGCGCATCGTATCGCCAAGGTGTCAAGTGGCCGGAGTGTGGAGAAATCGACATCATGGAGAATATTAACGGCCAGAGTATTGGTTACGGCGTTGTCCATTGTGACAAGGGCCCAGGAGGCGCCTGCAACGAGCCGATTGGGTTGGCCTCCACCACCGCCCTCCCAGACAACCAATTTCACGTCTGGCGCGTCGAGATAGACCGCACGAACAGCGACTTCAAGAAGCAGACCATCACTTGGTATATGGATGACGTACAGTTCCATCGCGTCACGGGTGAACAGGTCAACAACAGTGGTGTGTGGGCAACACTGGCTCAAAAGCCGCTTTACATCATCCTCAACGTTGCCATGGGCGGCGATTGGGTAAGTCTCTCTGCCCCATGGGCCAACACGCTTTAAACGACACACATACTAATCATTCTGCTCACAGGCTGGCTCTCCCAATGCCAATACCTGGGGTGGCACCGGCAGCATGATGGAGATTGGCTACGTTGCTCACTACGTCTCGAATTAGACGGCGTTGATATTGGTTTTCATAGAATACATATAAGCGAGTCACTTGCATCCGCGGAACTTTTCCTGCATCAATAATACCTCAACCCTTATACTACATATGATTACAACTACAAGTATGGGCCGATGTGCCCTATGTGGAACCATATGTCCCTGCGGACTTGCGTCCGCCCTTGGCCCTCAGGAGACATTTACTCACTGGCTTTTCTTTCCGCTGGACATGATGTCGCATTTCTACGGAGTATGGATTCCATTTTTACCTTTTTTTTGTTTTTGGCTGCCACATGACGCTGTTCATTCGAGCGCTTCTCTCTGTTGCAATTTTCCCCGGTTGAAGTAGATGCACCGCAGATCCGGGTAAATATTCGATGCCCCCTGGCCAAGCCTGAATCCCGGACCCCCACAAACTAGGACCGGAGATTTACATCACGATCTGCAAAAGCATCCTTCACCCCGCAATAGTTCTCGGTTGATGAATGCTCCCAGTACGAATCATCACGCAGAGTTATCTGCAGGCCGGGTCGGCACTCGCAGGTCCCCCGCCCTGAACTGAGTTGTCTGCAGTCCAAGTTGTAACCGGCCCAATAATAGTACAGATCAGTGGGCAAACCGCTGCGAGGAACTTGGAGGTTAACACCACCATGGCAAGCGAGCTTCAAGGGTGTCAGATTCCAGTCGCTATGCTCTTGGGCTCAGAGCTGCTTGGTCCGCACCTGTCAGTCAGCTTTCCGGCTGAATGCTAGGTGGAGTCGAGTCTGAGCAACGTATAAGTATGAACCAAGATCCCTTCACCGAAGGCCGGAGATGTGCTGGGTCGATCAGATTCAAAGGAGCCAACAAATAATGCCCACTATGCATCGGTCCTCTTTGCTCGCCCTGGTGCCCTCGGTCTTTCTGGCACACGCGGCAACTTTGCGGAACCGTCTAGATGACACCAATGTCGGACTGACTCCAACTATGGGCTGGAGCAGCTGGGTAAAACCTTATCCCCTAGATTCCGTCCCCGGTATATTGTTGCTCAGCTCTCATTTGCTAATGCGCATGACTAGAATGTCGCCCAATGTGATGCTGCGTCTGAGGAGTACGCCATGAATACCGCCAATAAGTTGTCAGAGTTAGGGCTCAAGGACCTCGGATACGAGTATGTCAACATCGACGACTGTTGGACAGCGAAAGAGAGAGACGGGAATGGCAACCTCGTCCCTGATCCCAACAAATGGCCAAGAGGCATCCGCCCCGTGGTGGACGACATCCACGCCATGGGCCTGAAATTTGGCCTGTACGGCTGTGCAGGCACTCTCACATGCGCCAGCTACCCCGGCTCCGAGGATCACGAGTATCAGGACGTACAATTGCTGGCGGATTGGGACGTAGACTTCTGGAAACACGACAACTGCTTCACAGAATGCCCCGTCACGCCTCCGCCCCAGACGTGTTGGGACTACCCAGTCAGCACAGAACCATGGTATGCCAAGATGGCCGATGCAATCCAGAGCGTCAAGGCACAGAAGGAGATCCTTTTCAACCTCTGCCAGTGGGGCAGGAACGAAGTCTGGACCTGGGGCGACAAGTATGGACATTCGTGGCGCATCGAGAACGATAATTGGGGCGACTGGGAGTCTGTGGTGAGAATTGGCTCGAAGGCGGGAGAGATCGCCCAGTATTCTGGCCCTGGAGGATTCAATGATCTGGACATGTTGGTAAGTCGATGGCTGCCATTTTGAGCGAGCCTCTTGTTCTGCCACATACTAATCTGCCTTTAGTTTGTTGGCAATAATAAGCTTACGCACAACCAAGAGCGCCTTCATTTTGGTCTCTGGGCAATCGCCAAGTCGCCCCTAGTGATCGGAGCGGACCTTACCAAGATCCCGACATCCTCCCTGGATATTCTTCGCAACAAGGTTGGTGTCCACTCATCAAAGTTGGCCAACAGAGCCAAGACCTTTCTTCTGACACTTTCTTACAGGACCTTATCGTCATCAATCAAGACCCTCTTGGTGCCGCTGCAGCGCCATTCAGACCATCCAACAGCAACAGCCCTGAGCCTGTTCCGGGGGAGATCTATCCTTACTGGACCGGCCCCCTCAGCAACGGCGTGGTCGTGGCATTTTCTGGAGCTAATGGGGCTGGTGATTTCTCCGTCAAATTCTCCGAGGTGCCGGGGCTCGAAGCTGGCGAGCACTGCTGGAAGGAGGCATACTCTGGAGAAGAGGGCCGGAGTGACTCACTTAGCTTCAGCGTTGAGCAGGACGATATTGCTGTCTTCACGGTCACTGACTGCGCTTAGTCGAGGCAGATATATACAAAATCAAGATTGTTCTGTCCTTCTTTCCCGGAGCATTTACTATTTTGAAGACGATAATGCCAAGACCTTTCCCAGACAATAGCGTGTAGGGTGTGAATAATTTGGCGCACCGAAATCCCGTCTTAGAAGCTAGGACTACGGCTTCCCCCTCCGTTAAGTGGACGCTAGTCTATCCGACCACTTATTTCAAGGAGAGGAAGCGGACCTATTTCTCGGCTATCAAACCCAGCCAAGCATCTGGGCGAAAATGGCATCGAAGTCATCCAGGATAATCCAGATACTCCAGATGACGCAACAAGTCTCGAGAGCCTGCTCAAAGACCCCATTCTGTCTTCGCATTGACCGAGATTGCTCATGGCGATTAAACGAAGACTCGTGATGGCAGCCGCGGCAAGGTGCTGGTCGATACTGCCATCGCGGCCAGTGTTCAGCTCTACATCCACAGTACCCTGCCGCATATCGGAAAGAACTCCCACGGGTGTCCAAGCACGGCGACTGTTTTGAAGTCAACAAATCCGAATGGAGGACTACATTCGTGGGCAGACCAGTAAGAATGCACATGGTGCGTCGGGGCTGTCCATTTAGATGTTCCTGGACATGATGGCGCCCGTGCCTGTCGGCAGGAATCTCACGTCATCGTCGCGAGTTTTGTTTTACCTGGGATTAGGCTGCCAATGCTGGGCGGTCTTGGTGTTTTGCGTTGATTAGATCCGGATTCTCGGATACAAATAGCCTCGTCTTAATGTAAAATACCTAGGGCCATGGGGCGCTGGGCCCAGGGCGTTGCACATGGTGGTCCTCAAAGCCACTAATCACCACAACGGCCGTCCAACCTCACATACTTCGACATACCCTGAATCAAAAGCAAATATCCAATCATAAACTGACGATAAGAACGAAGCACGTGACCGACCGATTGTACCTGTCAGTGCAGGTCGGGTCAAGGTTTGTTTTTGAGTCATGAATCTACAGTTGGGAAAATAAGACGCCCCCACGGCCCAGACCGTACAAATCCCCAAGAGGACGGTCTCACCTCAAAGTTTGGACCTCAATTCTACCATGTCACTACCTGTAATGTACGCATGCAAGAAAACAAAGGTGCAAAGCTTTTGCAGTCATCAAACAGTCACGGGATCCGGCAGTTCTGCATCTCATTTTCTCTTCAGTGAGTATTATTTCAGTGCCTGATTAGCAAGTAATGATCAGTCATTTGTTTGATCTGATCTACATCTTCACATCTAAAGTTCTTAAGTTTTGGGACCAGTGAGCTTCTAATTGGGGCCAATCTGACTCAATCCATGAAGAGCCTGCCGGCTCGATCTCAGGTCGCCGTCGCTGTCCAATGAAAAAGACTGCGAGGGTTCCCGGCTCCGCCATTTGGCGCCGTCCGGCTGGACCAAATCCCTGTCGACCTCAGGGCGAACAGCAGTGACAGCACGCCGCATGGCACAGCTGCCGAGTCAGTGACGCGCATTGGCCCAGTGGCAGTGCGTCAATCCAAGCTGCTTGCCGCGCTGGGCAAACCCACAAGTTCCTTGCAAACACGAGTCGTTGGCGAGATGATCGTCAGGGGCTCTACCGCCTATTGGCCCGCCTCGGGGGTTCGAGTCCCCGATCCCACTGAAGTTTGACTCAGGTGGATGCCACGCGGATCAATCCGGGTATGCATCAACGATAGCCGCATCGACGGCGTCCCAGGTCTAGCTCGCTGCTCGATACGATGTGGAAATGATACTCCCTCGCTTGTGCCCAACTTCATCCTGTCCCTGACACTTGACCTTACATAACCCGCCCGTGCCCCGCCCTAGCTTGCTCTGCTCTACACTAGACTACTCTTGCGGGTCTTGGCCGTTCCACTGCAAGCCTCTCGTGAGTCTTAGTCAAAGTAAGAGGCTTGTTACTGATACCCGGGTAGCCAGGCTGGCAGCCTAGCAGCCTCCTGGTATGTCACCGATATCCGCATCCCTCAGCCCTGGACCTTGCGCAAAATAGGTGTGTGTGCGTGTCACTGTCGCAATATGCTTGGGAACTTGCCTGGGATGCACAATCTTAGGTATAGCTAGTTTCTGCGTTAACGTCTGGGCATTCTTTTGCCACTGGACATCTGAAAAGCCGACCGCGGACCGTGTAGATTCCGCTGGTCCCTGACTCGTACGCTCTTCTTTTGGTTCTTGTAGACTTGTCGACTATATACATGTCCCGCAGCGACTCCCTTGCCATCCCCAGCCATCCGTTCCCCTGCTTGCTGCACCTTTGTTGATCTGCGAGATCGAGTTCGAGATCAAGTTCGTCTTTACAATGCTTACTTTACTACCTGACAACTTCGTGCTCGAGGAAGTTACTCGGGATGATATCATACTCGCCTCGCTGGCTTGGGGGTTCACCCTGGGTATTGGCTGGCTGACGGCCTGGTCAGCATGCAAGCAGACAATCGGAATCTACAAACGTCACGGCTGGGGGATCCTGACAAACCCCTACTTCTGGATGATTTGGCTCGAAATCGCCGTGTGCCTGGCCTTTGGCATCATTTGCTTCATGTACCTGCTGGGTACTATCCCGCCGAGCTTCGCCTTCTACTTCTGCATCCGTGAGTCTTGACTTTGCGTAAAGCTGACAACTGGCTCCTAAGCTAACCGCGCAAGTCACCCTTTGGGCGCTCCAGGTACAATTTCTACTGCAGATCATCATCAACCGCTGCGCCATCCTCATCACCGACCGCCGCTGGTCGTGGCGTCTCAAGTACGGCGTCGCGGCCATGATCACAGCCATCAATGTTTCCGTCTACTGCGTCTGGATCCCCGCGCGCCTCCAAATCAGCGAATCATACGTCCACACGAACGAGTGGTGGGACCGTTGCGAGAAGGGAATCTATCTCATTGTCGACGCAGCCTTGAACATCTACTTCATCCGCATTGTCCAGCAGAACCTGGTACGACACGGCTTGACCAAGTACCGAGGTGTCGTGCGCTTCAATATGTTCATCATCTCGTTCTCTCTCGGCATGGACGTGTTGATCATTGCCATGATGAGTTTGGACAACACCTTTGTGTAGGTCAACTCCGTCATGAACCTTTGGAGACTTCCACTCACCTGTTGCTTGCAGATACATGCAGTTCCACCCTCTCGCATACATTGTCAAGCTGAAGATTGAGCTCTCAATGGCCGAACTGATTGCAAAGATCGCCAAGAACCGCGACCCCAGCCAGATGGACGGTGAAAATCAGGCCGACTTCCACGCACACTCGAGTTCGCGTGGCGCTGGCACCTCCAAGGGTGCCGGCACCGTGCTCAGCGGCAACCGCGATGGTGACAAGAACCGAGCCTGGGCTACTGTTACCACCACAGTTGAGATGAACACCATGGATGCCAACGGTCGAAAAATCGATGAAAGAGGCGGCCCCACGGGTTACAACCACAGCGACACGGACACTCTTATCGATCCACGGGCGCCATTCTCTGGGAACGCGATCTGCACAAGTGGCGTCGAGGGAGGGGCAGCGCGGGATCACAAGGGAGTCGAGTCCATAAGCAGCTTCAACTCGGGAAGCGGCGATGTGCACACTTAGTGCAGGCTGGATGCGGCGGTGGCGATTATTATTTAATAGAACATCTGAGACACGGGGAAGAGCGAGCATAGACCTGTATTTACTCTAGATTAAACTGTCTTTTTTTTTTTTTTTTGTGGCAGATCAAATTAGCTAGCTGAACTCGGTCTTTGCCCTTTGCTTGGTTGCAACGCCAGGAGCTGATACTAAACTGATATCGCTCCCTTCACTATAATACACGGAATATGACTTGTGCATCTTGATCCCCGGCCCCTGTCTCAAGTCTGGCGGTCTACTGTCTGCATGCCTCCCATTGACTATAACAGCCGGTGAGATGCTGTCACTGAGTCGTGCTCGTTGCTCTCCGAGTCGTGCAGCTCGCGCACGGGAGTCGGCAGTTGTCTCCAAGCACCCCGACCCCTTACCGGTCCGGTACCAGGGATCGCTCCGCCTCGTGGTTGACCCGGACAGGGTAGGCCAGATCCTGACTAGGATGAGGCGAATGGTTGGGAGGCAGGCGCAAATGATGCCGACGTTAATTTCAACAGTAGACCATAGAAATACCTCGGAAAATTCCCAGGTGACGTTTGATCTATGCTGGTACAATACAAGTGATTTGAGACGGAGTATACTCATCACAGTCACACTGCGCTGTGTTAGTGCTAGTCCTAAGCTTGTTCACAATAAAGGACGTGGTATTAAAAGACTCACAAGGCGCCGAGGGAAAACATGAGAGCTACTCCAATCTTCTTCTTCCAGTGTAGCTGCAAGTGGCGGAGCTCCCAGAGTGGCACGGCCAGGATCCAAACGTCCAGGGCAATGTTGGTGGCCGCGTTGGTCCAAACATATGCGGCATCGTTCACGCACTTGCCCTTGTGTTCGCCATCCCACTGCGTCCACATGTATGAGATGGGAGTGCAGACCTGCATGGCCAGAATAACAAAGGCTATTCCCCACAACGACACAATAGCAAAAGTGCACCAGAGTATGCGTCTGGTGTTGCGGGTGGTAAATATGCGCATATAAAAGGTGACAAAGGTGATTTTGACCAAAGTCGTCTGCAGAAAATAGACTATAGCCAAAATGTACCAGTACTTGAGGAAGCCCGTGATCTGGGCGGCGGTCAGGGTCCAGACGTCCTTGCCTAGGCCGTTGGGTCGGAGGCCAACGATGAACAAGACGCTCGAGGGGATCGTGGTGATAAAGGTTAACAGGAGTAACCAGTCGTCCATACCGAAGTTGAGCTTCGCGAAGACCTTAAAGGCGAAGCGGACGAGGACGAATATGACAGTCAAGGCGAACAGGGCGGCAGAAATGGTCGTGAGGTTCGAGGATCGATCTCGCACTGGAACACCGCAGGAGACAAGGGTGACATTCTGCGTGGCTAGAAGCAAATCATCAGCTCAGTGTTGCTAGAAACCTGTTGGCGTTGAGGCAATCTAGGGCGACGTACTGAGCGATTCAAAGACACTGCAGGAAGTCTCAACGCATGCCGTGACATTGCTCAGAAAGGCTTGATAGCCACACATGCATACGGTATCGATTGGATTGCACAAGTTTGCGCCGAGTGCATCATGGTAACATGATTGCTAGACGTATACTGTTAGTGTTTGATATACAGCTAAGCTTTAGGAGATTGTGTTGGAAGAAGATGGAGTGAGGGGGTGTTCAACTTACTGCGCATCCCGGCAGAGAATTCAGGGGCGGCGACAATGAAATCTGCGCTGTGACCATCACCGCCCAGGTCGAGTAGAGAAGGACAAAGCGAGAAACCATAGTTCATGAACAGGTTTAGGCGTCACAGTCTTGCTCACGAGAAGGCCAGAGATCAATCAACAACCAGAGAATCATTCAGAACCTGTGAAATGCCATAAGCGCGAAATAAAGAAGCGAGCAGGAAGGTGTTGGCTGACGTTTGATATTCATATTCTCAGACAGATCAAGACCACATCCGCATTAGAAATCTCCGTCCTAGCCGCCTTTGACGGTCACGCGCAGACACTCACACACACCAACTCGGAACTACCTATGTGAGTATCGCCAAGACGTACCTGGGATCGAAACCATACGACCTTCTCGACTTGGGTTGCCACGCTTGAATTGGACGGGAGTGGGGGTTGAGCTGAAAGAAGAGAATGCGGGGAACCTGGCCCTACTGTCCGGCCATCGCCCACTATGGGGGAGGCTTGCAAAGAGGAGAAAATGGGAAATCAATGCGGCGCAATGTTGCAGGTTATTCTTTAGCGGCCCTATAATGACATCTCTTGGGAGGCGCGAACAGCAAGTTCACTGATCTGCTTCTGTGTGTCGGTGATTGCAAAAGGGTTCATTCAAGTGCAGCCTCTGGCCGTAAAGGAAGGCGGTTGAGACGAGACCTGACGATGGAATGCAATGCGATGGAACGGGCAGCAGAAGCTGCAAGACAATATGCCTTTGTTGGGCTGTCTGCCCCGGTAGTTTATTGACAGTCAATGAGAACTGATATTCCTCAGCCGCCATCTCTTGGCTGGCGGTGATAGTGCGAACGGGTGATCGAGGGGAAAGCTGATGCAGGGGTCAAGTTCTACCATGAAAGACCGTCCTCCTCGTCAGGAACCAGGCACTAGCACGCAACGGGAGCGAGGTGCGCGGGACGGAAGCGGTGATCAGACACGAGGTGCAATGAAGGGTCAAAAAAGGACGAAAGAGGTAATCAGTGCTTTCGATAACGCAGCCACACGATGGTGGATGCTGTATCAGCCGTCTGTTAGTGTGACAAGCATCAAGTTGATTTCTTAGCAGCAGCCACTTCTCAACAAGAGTGGGATGACGTCGATAGTGCTTGGAAATGTGTTTTCTCATCACTCATACTCTTAAGTTAGAGGTTTCTCACTCTCTACGCGTAGACGCGGTGATAGCATGGAGCGACATGCACCCACAGCCTTCTTCTACACATCCTCTTTGGACTGAATTGTCAAGGATGGCACACCGCTATTTTGCTGCCGCTTCTAGAACCTAGACTAGCTTTCATTGTTGTGTGCTTCCGTCAGCCACGTCGGAGCTTGGACTCGTTTAAAAAAAAAGGTGTCACGGACCACTCCCAATCGAGAAGGTCGCCATCGACGCCGCGTATTTGTCGCGACGAAAACTTATGATTTATGCAATTATCTCGATTTTATTCTTCCTGTTTGTTTCCCCCTCTATTGATCTAATTCTAGACGGTATGTGGCGACCTCGAACGGGTTTAGGGTAATCCCAAACCTGCCACCGTCAATGGCGATTTCCTCGAGGGCATCCTCGAGAATATTTGTCTTGAAGACCTTGGCCACCCGCAACGTTGTCTCAATGGTGCCCCGAGACAGGCCGCCGACGGCATCGTACACGCGCACAATTAGACTCTTGCCCTTGCGCTTGGGCAAGTCGTCCAGCGACACGTCTTGGTCGTCCTCGCCTCGCTTGATCCAGTCCAGAACGAGATTGTCGTCGCCAGTCAGTGTGACGGGGGCCTTGGCCAGCGCACCCATCGAGCCAGAGCCAGCGGAACCGAGGAGGCGCATCGGGTGATTGAAGTTGAATGCGGTCCGGACAGTCTCCGCGCCGAGGCCACCGCTGTGCGGCATGATGGCCCAGCGGATGCGGTGGCGTCCCATGTCGGCATTGCCGTCGGGCGCCTTGGGGGATCGCAGCAGCGAGAGACGCATGACGTTGCCGACAGTCGCGAAGCCGTACTTGCTATCGTTGAGGATGGACACGCCAAAATTGTGCTCGGACAGGTCCGCAAACTTGTGGCAGCAAACCTCGAACTTGGCCATGTCCCAGCTCGTGTTGTAGTGCGTGGGGCGCTTGATGACACCGTACTGCGTCTCGTATGACGCCTCCGTGTTGCGCACCTGGACCGGGAACTCGACCTTGAGGAACTGCATGGTTTCGTGCCAGTCGACGTCGGCCTCGCATTCGATGAGGGACGGCTGATCGTCGCTGAGTGCTGCACTGAGCGAGATGGTTGTCCGCACGGAGCTGTGTTCGCTGATGCGCGTCTCTGTCACGAGGCTCGCGCGGTAGCCCTTGTCCTCTTGGATGGTCGTGTTGGTGTTGCTGAGCTCCTCGCGCGTGTCGAGGTGGTAGACCTCTGCGTCCCAAGCCTGCCAGTACACAGGCATGTCATTGAAGATGACGAGCTGATTCGCCTTACCAGCGAGGACCTCGCGCTTGGCACGACGGTCATACACGGACGAGATGATGCCGTTTTCCACCTTGACGGTGAGATGGTCGTTCTGGAGCTGGAAGACGCCATCCGAGGTCTCGTTGACGGTGACGGCCTTGGTCTCGGACGAAACCTGGAACGAGCTGACGGATAGGGCGTGGCCCTCGCCAGAGGCCACAACCGCTTTCCCGTCCGAGACTTCAATGAGCTCCCTCCTCGGCCAGGGTAGGGTGTTTATGGCGGTGGCCTCGTCAAGGTTGAGGCTGGCCACGTCGGAACTCTTGAGGCCAAGGGCAGCCAAGACGTTGGCGAGAAGAACCTGGCCTGTTGCTGTGGCATTGGCGTAGATCTTGTCCGAGTCGTCGTAACACATCTCAATGGCCGTCCCAGGGAGACAGTCATGGAACTGGCACAGCATGATGCCCTGCCAGATCTCGTCGAGCTCTTTCTTGGGGTACTGGTAGCTGCTGTCGTGGATCGAGGCAATAGTCGCCAGCAGCTCAATGTCATGCAAAAAGATCTCGGCTCTGCGGTTCTGCAGCTTGGTGCGGGCTTGCGTGGTGTAGACGCCGCGGTGCAGCTCAAAGTAGAGCTCGCCGAACCAGGTGACGAGACTCGAGGCCTTGGCCTCGAGGCGGTCGAAGAACTGGTCGACGGTCGCACCAGAGTGAACGCGAGGGATGACGCCTACCGTATCGGCCATGCCACGGAGGCGCCTGAGCTTCTCGAGGTGCTGCCAGGTTGGGCCGCCGCCACCATCGCCTTTGCCAAACTAGCAGTTGTCAGAGGGAGCAAGGCAAAGCAAGACGATAGATTCACTTACGGCCATGAGTGCGGTGTTGTCTTGGTCCAGAGACTTGTGGTTGGAGATGCTCCTGGTGATGTCGCCAAGGTTGCCTTCGGCTGTGTAGGTCTTGCAGGGGGGCATGTGGGTGAGAACCTGGCTGCCATCGAGGGCGACCCTGCGGAATATCGTGTGAGTCCAAGTGAGCAGATCGACGTGGGCAGTAGGGACTCACCAGTTGAAGGTTGTATGAGGAAACTCGTTGACGCTGTTGAAGCAAGGCTTCTGCGTCATGAACCGTGTCATGCCGGCCAGCCGGCAGATCTGGGGAATCTGGCAGGAGAAGCCAAAGGTGTCAGGGAGCCAGGACGTCGTCGAGCGGAAGCCGAACTCGGCCTCGAAGAAGCGTTGTCCGTACAAGAACTGGCGTACGAGCGACTCGCCACAGGGCAGGTTGGTGTCATGCTCGACCCAGGAGCCGCCGATGGGATGGAATTGTCCCGACTTGACCTTCTCCTTGACACGCTGCCAGCCGTAGGGGTAGATGTCCTTGAGCCACTTGAACTGCAGCCAGCCCAGTTAGTCGATTGTCACAAAGGAAGAATGGCCACTATGCAGTGAGCGGAGGGAGGCGCACCTGCTGAGCCTGCGAGCAGGCAAAGTTGAGCTCTGGGTAGCGGTCCATCAGGTCACACTGATTCGACCACGACCGAACGACCTTGCGCTTGGTCTCTGCCCAGGGCCACAACCAGCACGTGTCAATGTGGCAGTGACCGATGGCGTAGACTGTCGGACGGCGGTCGAGGGCTGTCTCGTAGACCGCAGCCGAGTTGACCTGGTCTCCGAGGTACTCTGCGGCAATCTGGCGGCACTTGGCCAAGGACGCATCGTCGCCCACCTTGAAGGCGTCGACGATGCGGCCGGCCACATTCAGCGCCTCGTGCTGCTCCCACGTGTCCTCCGGGAGTTCTGTCGCAGCATCGTGGATGATGCCAAACTCGATGAGCAGCATGCGCGCGGGCAGGTTGACGACTACCAGCTCCGCCTGGGCAAGTTTGAAGTACTTGTCGTTGTCGGGAGGTTGGATCGAGTCGCCGCCTGCGTTGTTCTTGAAGATGGGCCGCCCAGGGCCGTTGCCAAACATGCCATTGCAGGCCATCTCGAGGTAGATAATGTGCTCCTTGCCGTCCTTGAAGGAAGCCGGCACAACCCACTCGATACGCTCACCGCGACCTGTGAGGCCCTGCAACGGTTCACCGCTGGCTGTCCACACGGTGGCCTCGTTGCTGCAGTCCCAATGCAGCTCGACGTGCGCGTCCTCTGCCTGGAGGGCCTCTGGCAACGTGAGCGTGCAGCGGAACCAATGCGTCGTCCACGAGGGACCGAACGACTCGCCTACTCGTGCCTCGCGGTACGTGTTGGATGCGGCTGTGGCTTCTGCGAAGGACGGGCGCGAGGTGTCGGGGGCGTCCCAGACCTGGAGCTGAACATGCGGCGCGCCACCAAACTTGACGTCGCTCTGGGCGGCCATGAGGTTGACCTTCTCCCACTGGCCGGGTGTGAAGAAGTTGACGAGGCGCTTCTTGTAGAGAGAGGTGACCTTCTTGCCGACGGGGGCAGGCGCACGGAGAGGGTAGGGCTGCGCCTTTGTCGCGACAGCCTGGCTGTGTCCGAGGTCATGGTGATCAGATCCGTGAGAGCACATGGCGGCTTGAATCTACTGGCCTCGGAGCGAGGGGGAAGAGTGAGGAGGAAAGGAGGAGGATTTGAGCTGAAGCGGGACGGGGATGATTGACGCCAGAAGCTCAAGTGTCCAGTCTCGTCGGAGAAGGTTACCAGAGGTTACCGCGCCTAGTCTCCAATGTTGGACACGACGCGCCTCGTTCAACGCCGCCGGTTTCGCCTCGTAAAGGCATGTCGCTTCGACGAACAACACCGGCGAGCCTCCGATAGGTTGCCATTTCTGGTAATTCATCAATGGGCTGGCATCCTTCGAATCCTTCCACTCCACGAATGTAGTAGTCGTCGGCGAGTCATGTCCTAGTCCAGTGACAGAGGCATGGGTCCCTTGACGATGCCCTTGTCGCCCAGCATCTCGCCGCTGTTTATTCTACGTAGCGAGGAGCGAAACACCCGGCCGATTCACACGTGGACCCTAGCCGAGCCAGACGGTCTCTAGTTCTAGCCCCTTTTTTGGGGCCCCAATCCCATAAACACCCCGACGCGGGGAAGAATTACCCAACGCGTCGTAGCCGGTTTACATTCCCGTGATTGGGATACCATGCCAGCAATGAAGCGAGCAGTGGTGTCCTGGCTCCGGACTACCGAGTCCAGCCCTGGACGAAGCTCGGGTCAAGTCCGGCCGACGCAGTCCGGGGTTCACCGTTCACGCCTTGGTTCGTATCGAGCATGGGTCAGCCTGGGGCGAGGCCACTTGGGTTGGATCTTGGGAGTTGGGACTGGAACCTGGGGCCCCAGACAACCCCAATCCAGGATCCTGGGCCCCCCAGAGTCCAGCTTGCATCGTGGAAATGGGTCTTGGCCCGCCATTCTCGCGGTACATATCTTGCGCGAGTTCCCCTCCTCATCTCGTTCTCTTGCTTCCCTCTCTTCTCTCCTCGACAACACTGACAAGTCGCTCAGCGTCGCTGTCTTGTTGCCTTGGACCCCTTCACCTGCTTGTCTGCCCGCTAGTTAGTCCGTCCGTCGTCTTCCATCCTCCATCATCCACCACCACCATGGCCGCTGTCCAGGACCCGGCCAAGGTCGAGGCCGGCCCCCGCCCGTCCAATCCGCGGGACGGCGTCCACAGGTCGCAGCATGACCTCGTGGAGGCTGCTGTGGCCGCGGCCGAGGCCGAAGCACGTCTTCCTCGCAAGGAGCTCTTTGCGCGCTACGCGCCTGCCGCCGTCTTCTCCAGCTTGCTCTCCCTCGCCCTCGTCATGGAGGGCATGGACGTCGGTCTCATCAACAATTTCTTCGCCCACCCCAACTATTTGCAGAAGTTCGGTTGGCCCAACTCTGATGGCAAGATGCATATCTCGACCACCTGGCAGAGTTCCATCGGTGCCGGTAACAACGTCGGCTCTCTTATCGGTCTGCTTCTGAACGGTTACCTCCAGAGCCGCTTCGGTTCTCGCAGAGTCTACATGGTAAGTGCCTACCTGCTGCAACAGGCGATGCTGGCAAGACGATTTGCTGACTTTGTACTTTTTAGGGCGGTATGGTTGCCATGGGCTGTGCCATCTTCATCCTCTTCTTCTCCCAGAGCGTCGAAATGCTCCTGGCGGGAAACATTATCTGCGGTATTCCTTGGGGCATGTTCCAAACCTTGTCGACTGCCTATGCCGCCGAGATCTGTCCTGCCGCTATGCGTGGATATCTGACCGCTTGGGTTTCTATGTGCTGGGGTGCCGGTTCCTTCCTGGCTACTGGTGTCCTCCGTGGCTCTCTAAACCTGCAAGGTGATGCCGGCTGGCGCGTGCCGTATGCCCTGCAGTGGGTTTGGGTGCCTCCCCTGTTGCTCGTTGGCTTTTTCGCGCCCGAATCGCCATGGTACCTGATCCGCCGCGGCAAGGTCGACGAGGCCGAAAAGTCTCTCCGCCGTCTCGCTCGCAAGGGCCACTACACCGAGGAGTCGATGGCGGAGACGATTGCCCTTATGAAGCATACGAACGAAATGGAAAGGCTCGAAGCCGCCAACGCCTCGTACAAGGACTGCTTTAACGGGGAGAACAAGAGGCGTACCCTCATTGTTTGTATGGCTTGGGTCGTCCAGATGTTCAACGGCCAGTCCATCACACAGTATGCCGCACTTATGCTGAAAGCTGTTGGCATGAGCACCAACGACGCCTTCAACTACAACATGGGCATTCAGTCCGTCAACATTCTTGCCACGGGTATCGCCATTGCTCTCATGGGTAAAATTGGCCGCCGTACCTTTTACCTGTTCGGCTCTGCCGGTATCGGCGCCTGCATGCTGGTCATTGGTATCCTGGGCTTCGCGACCTCCAAGAAGGTCCATGCTGTCCCCGTGGCCGCCTTCCTCATCATCGTGCAGTGCATCTTCAAGGTCTCGCTGGGTCCTACCACCTATGTTATTGTTGGTGAGATGTCATCGTCCCGCGTCCGCGCCCAGACCATTGTGCTTGGCCGTGGCCTATATGTGTGTTGCGGTTTCATCGCGCAGCAGATCAACCCCCGAATGCTCAATTCCGACTCGGCTGCCTGGAATTGGGGTGCCAAGACAGGCATGTTCTACTTTGGCTTCTGCTTCATCTGGGTCCTCTGGATCTTCTTCTTCCTCCCCGAGACCAAGGAGCGTACATTTGCCGAGATTGATTATCTGTTCAAGAAGAAGACGCCCGCCCGCAACTTCGCCACCACACCCATCGACCGTGAGTCCAGAACCCGCGAACCCACTGCCTCAGGTCACCTGCTAACATGTCTTAGTCTTCGAGTTCACCGCCCCCTCGGACAAGTCCGCCAACACCCTTGGCCACGACGAGCAGGTTGAGGAGATCACCGTCGGCGAGAACAAGCGCACTACTAGCTAGTTATTGGCTCCTGTCCCCAGTCGCCTTACGCTGGCATGATGGCCGCCGTATTCTTTGCTAAGGCTCTTTGCTAAGGCTCTTTTTTGCATATGGCAAGAACGTAATGATAACATTATTGTGTCTTTCGTATCGATCCATTGTTTGATATTGTGATTGTGACTTTGTCCGTCTTTTTCTTCCATCAGCTCTAACGCTAGTGGACGTTCACCACACACATAACTTGGGTAGCTCCCCGGGACACGCCGCATAATATTCGTTTGACTGCCTTTACCGTAGGCGCGAGAGCCTTTTCAAACTCTTTTGTTGGCAAGGTGAAGTTCCAGTCCAGGCTAACCAGAGCCGATTACTAACTTATTGTTCCGGGTGTGCAAATCTAAGCGCTTGTAGCGGTATCTCTCCTCTGCCATGCGGCCATAATGCTGAAAGTGTTCTTGGTATTCATCTTGTCAACAATCAGTGTGAAAACCTCACGCGACACCTAGATCTTCCCCGGGAGACAAATGGCACCACTTTTCCCGATTACGCATCGACCAACGCCGTCGCTATTTTCATGCTTGAGCCGTGAATACATCGCTCAGGCGCAATCATAGCTTTTCAAGACCACGCCGTCAGCCGGAAGGTCTGGGACTCGGAGATATTACTTGAGATTACCATGGGTTGTCGCCGCGTTTGTTATTGACCGCGCTTTTGCCGTGTCTTAGCAAGGGGGTCACATCTCTTCTTCGACGCATGCTAGAGCAGTTGAAGTATGTCGACTGTGCCTCGCTTGGACAAATGAAGAAGCCGCTGAAGTTGGGGTCAAGAAAGATAGACAGCAGCTAATGCCTTATCAGCACGCGGCACGAGTCGGGCCACACAACCCCGGGGGCCGGGGTCCGGTCCCTACGCCGGGTGGGGTGACGGGTGTAACGTCAAAGCGGGACCGGCGAAACCCGGCGAACAGGGGAATTGCCGAGCCCATCGATAGGACGAGAGGGCCAGAGGCTCGAGATGGCCGCGCGGACAGCATATCTGCATACTTATTAGAGACGGGCACGAAAGCAGCGGCAGTTCCTGTCATACTTGCATTTCTGTAGATTACGATATTGATACCCGAAACTAGAACACCTAGCTGAACCAGCTCATTCGGTCACCCGATCGATTTCCTGAGCAGAATGAGACTCATTATCAGACCAGACGATAAGTCCTCTTGTGCGTACGTGGCGGGCTATATCCTGGGTATGTTTCAATCAAGCTCCTTTTTCCTTCTGGACCAATTGAGACCGCTATCAGTGCCTGACAATGCTTAGATCGTATTCGTACATTCCAGCCTACCCTAGAAAAGCCCTTCGTACTTGGGCTCCCGACAGGAAGTAGTCCAACCGCAGTGTACGAAATCCTAGTGTCAGAGTACAAGGCCGGTCGCATATCGTTTGAAAATGTTATAACATTCAATATGGTGGGTCTTCAGAATACCAACCATTGGCGTCGGTTGCTGACGACAACACATGGTAGGACGAGTACATTGGCATTCCGCGGGATCATCCCGAGTCATACCACAGTTTCATGTTTAAACATTTCTTCTCCCACGTGAACATCAAACGGGAAAATGTTCACATTCTTGACGGGAATGCACCAAATCTTGACGAGGAATGTACAAAGTACGAAGCCAAGATCAAGGCAGCCGGCGGCATCGAGCTTTTTCTGGGCGGCGTGGGCCCTGACGGACATATCGCCTTCAACGAGCCTGGGTCCAGTCTAGCATCTCGCACGAGAGTCAAGACACTAGCCATGGACACGATTCGCGCCAATGCGCGCTTCTTCGGCGGCGATGTCTCAAAGGTGCCTCAGATGGCGCTCACAGTGGGCGTGCAGACAATTATGGAGGTCCGTTTCCACACAGCCGGCGTTTGATGTCCAAGAGCAACCGACACTAATACT
Organism: Emericellopsis cladophorae; assembly: GCF_022114955.1. NCBI lineage: Eukaryota > Fungi > Ascomycota > Sordariomycetes > Hypocreales > Bionectriaceae > Emericellopsis > Emericellopsis cladophorae. The sequence continues at coordinate 53,671 of NW_026251004.1, forward strand.
GTGCAGGCCAAGGAAGTTGTCATTATTGCCAACGGAGCCTCCAAGGCTGTGGCATTGCAAAAGACAATTGAGGGCGGCGTCAACCACATGTGGACTCTCTCCTGCCTTCAACTTCATCCCTATTCCATGATTGTGGCCGACGAAGATGCTTCACTAGAGCTACAGGTCAAGACGGTCAAGGTAAGACAGCGTATAGAATATCGTGGCCCAGGATCTGATTATTGTTTGTCTCAGTATTTCAAGAGCATCGAAAAGGTTGGCCTCGGACGAGGCTTTGAGCAGAAGCTTCCCTTGAAACTTCGGACATGGTCGCTTGTCAGTCCGCCTCGAACCCCGGATCTCAAGTCATCGGGTCCGACTCAGGCGGACGATCATGTCGTCGAGCTTACCCCTGACAGTATGTCGTCTCGCATTGGGTCCTGGCCCCAGACGTAGTTCCACATCCCTAATGTGGATATGGCAAATTGGCTTTGTTTTCCATTTAAGTATTCAACAATGGCACGAAGGCGCTTATGATAAGATAGCTTGAGTGGACTATATACTGTATTCAGGACATGGTTGTGTGCTGCATTGTTCCGTCCAAGAAGGACATGTCCAAGCCCACATCTAGACTAGACTGATTGAATATGTACCAAGAAGTGTCAAAATTACCATCTGGCTCGAAGCTCATGGCATCGCCGATCTGCGGGGTTGTTAGGCCCTGAATTTTTGTTTCCAGACGATTTGCCAGCAGCCCATGAAGATTGCAGCTGTGCTCATGGGCCTCCTGGAGACGCCCTAAATGAACCCTGACATGCTCCAAATCTTCCACACTTCGATTAGCTAGACTCAAACCTCGAGATGATCATGTCTTACCTTCAGGCTCTCCCACTCCGCCATCGACGCCTTGGATAACTATCAACGCCGCCCACGTGATAATAATGAGGTCGAAGTTGGACCAGATGGATGTGTCTAGGAGCTGGAGCCTGACAGCCGCGCGGGCTGAAACAAGAAGCTCATGCTGTTCTTTTGGCGTCGTATCGGAGAAAAGATCGCTTCCACGGGCTGGGAGGTAGATGGAGAGGACCAGCACGCGGTGCAGAACGTACTGCCGGAACGTCAGGTTGCTTTGGTCGCTAGCCTCCTCGCTGCGCGCGCCAAATTCCACCAGCCAGTCGTCGAGCTGCCGGGCCCAATCCCTGATGACGGCCGCATCGACGCCGCTGAACGAGGTCGAGTCGGACGTGGCGGGGGTGTCGCTCGTGAAGCATGCCCAAATGGTCGGGAGCCCGCGTCCCGTGAAGTGGGTGAGACCCGTGTGCATCATGCGAGACAACCTGTAGAGCTGGTCCTGCTGCGAGATGCGAAGGCGCGGAAAAGGTGCTTCTACAGGTATGACGGGACACGAGAGGTGGATCGAGGCGTGCTCTAGATCTACAATCTATTTGGCTGGTCAGGCATTTTTGACTTGAGGAAACATATCAAGGGTTCTGTCCGGACATACTTGCAGGCCAGTGAAGAGCTTTTGCCACTCGAGTGACTTCTCATCCATGTAAGGTGGGCAGTGCTCCAGGATCAGTCTGTAGGCGACAGAGATCCATATCCCCGTCTCTTTGATGACGCCCTCCCGAAGAAGCCCGGCAAGGATGATGCCGAGGATGGTCTGGAATGCCCATTCCTCCGCTGCAGTCGGGTCCTTGGGCGCCATTCCAATCTCGCTGGCGGGCATACATAACTGCGAAATTGCACTGCACAGGACAGTGAAGTACTCGGAAGCATGCACGACCACTTGGTCCGAGCCTCTCATGCTCGAGCAGTACAGCATCGCCGCCAGCATCAGAGGCGTTGGCGATGAGAATGTCTGTTTGCTGGGGAGGAAGTGCAGCCCAAGCATTGTGTCGTGGAAACTAAATAGTCACAGTCAGCGTGGGCAGAAGTACCCCTTCTCATGAAATGCGGAATACCTGAGCCATAGCTGCTTGACAAGTCCTTCCTCCCATAACGTTGAGCTAGTGCTGGCAGAGCAGGTGTGCTTCAATACCTGTATCGCAGGCCACAACGGCCGGAGGGAGGTGTTCCTAGGTTCCGGACTTTTGGACAATATCGCTTCATGTGCTTCGCTTGAGGGGCCCTGACCTTCGAGGGCCGTTAAACCAACATGATCTTCAAGTCTCTGCAAGCGTCGCAGGATGCCCTCGCTAAGATGTGAGAGACGTTCATCTCGGTGGTACCTCTCTCCAGGCGTGTGTCCCTCAGCGAAAGCAGCAGCCTACCGTTCAGTGTTATTCATGAGCTGTGAAATTTTGACAGACTTTTGGCCACATCGGGAAGGGGGGGGGAGGGTCGTACATTAGCTCGAGGTACGAACACGCATGGCGCCCCAGTCCTTAGACACCTTCGGCATGATGGGCCCTGGTCGATCCTGCATTTCATCTACGTAGCTTCAGTCAGGCTTGATCAAAATATAATGAGCGCCTTTGCATCTTCAAGCAGACCTTCTGACGTCGGCAGTTGACTGGTGTGTCTCTTTGTCAGTGTCTGTTGCTCTAGCCTCTGGTCACTGTTGCCGCCTCCGAATGGAGGAAACCCCTGATAGTCTCACCACAAGCTTTTCGGGACTTTGCCGAGGCTTGCACCTCTAAAGCAGGTTCCAGTGTAGAGGCATACTGATCGCCGACTCGTTGAGAGAAAGATGTCATGGCTCAGTATGACGGTATGAGTCGCGTGTCGAAGGATTCGGGAGAATGACCGGTAATCTCCAGGACAAGACTTCTTTCTCACCGGTTCGCCGGGTTGTCCGGCCTTTAAGGGGAGATTGGATCAGTAGCCTTTGATAAGACTGACTCGCGAGACCGATAGTGAGGCCATAGCGGGTCGTCATTGGACACGGCCATCGCCAAGCCGGGCCGGGTGTGCCGGACATTTTGCCCATGGAACGTTAGGTGTAAAGAGCAGGACGGAAGAACAGTAGTAGCTTAAGCTAATGGTAGGACGCGTATCAAGATAGACCAAAGGAGTCACCACGGTATAGATGGGGTTTGGGTGTTTTGTGCGGAGTAGGGCTTCAAGACATCGGACGCGTCTCGATAAGTCAGCGACCAGGCGCCACCCCTTCATTGCGAGGTTACCTACTGGTTGCTTTTATTTTGCGGCACACTATCATGTCTATCGCCAAGGTTCACCCTAGAGGAGTTTTTCAGCACCCCTCGAATTCCATGGACAGAGCCAAGGCAGTCGCTGGTGGCTTTCATGTCTCATCCCAGACCATCAGAAGAGGCACTGATCACTTCGTCAGACAACTTGGTAAGTCAAGACGTTTGTGATCCTCGCAATGTGCCTGTGATCTGATTACTTTTGTAGGATCGGGCCTCTTAAGCGACGGAACAGCTCTGCTGCAGGTCCCTTCCTACGTGACCAGTCTTCCCAATGGCACCGAGAAGGGTGTATGTCTGGCGATTGATTTGGGGGGAACCAACTTGCGAGTATGCTCCGTCGAACTCCACGGCGACTCTACTCACACTCTCACCCAGTCCAAGGCCGCTATTCCAGCGGATTTGGTCACGGCCAAGACATACAGAGACCTGTTTGGCTTTATTGCAAGGCATACAGAAGTTTTCATGCAGGAGCACATGCCGGGCCCCTTGGACTCGTGGCGGTGTATTGTCAAGGACGGACAGGTCACCGATGAGCTCCGTCGTCAACGTCTACATCCCCTGGGCTTCACTTTCAGCTTCACGTTCAATCAACATGCCATTAACAAGGGCACACTGATGTACTGGACCAAGGCTTTCAACATCAATGATGCTGTCGGTCGCGATCCCTGCGCCATGCTACAAGAAGCACTTGATGAGCTGCATCTGCCCCTTCTGGTGACGGCTCTCGTCAATGACACCGTAGGGACACTGGCAGCGCGAGCGTATGCCTCACCTGGTCGCTCAGAGACCTTGCTTGGTGCTATCTTCGGCACTGGCACCAACGGAGCCTATGTTGAAAAGATGACCAACATCAAAAAGCTACATTCGCATCCTGGCTTCGCGGACCCTGGAAAGGCCGAATCCATGGCGCTCAACACGGAATGGGGTGGTTTTGACAAGGAGCTGTCAGTATTGCCAACCACTATATATGACGAAGCGCTCGATCGAGCTTCTGTCAATCCAGGGGATCAGCATTACGAGAAGCGCATCTCGGGACTCTACCTGGGCGAGCTGCTCCGGCGAGTCATCTTGGCCGAGATGCAATCCCTCACGCCTTGTTTCAGCATGTCTGCGCCGTCTGATTCGCGACTGCACATACCTTACTCCATCGACAGTTCGTTCCTATCCATGCTTGTTCGTGACCAAAGTCCGACTCTGGAACGCGCTCGGGAAGACATCAGCAAGGTTCTCAGCGTTAGCCAGCCGTCTGTAGCTGATGCCGCAGCATTGCAAGTCATAGCTGGAGCCATAGGAGAAAGGGCGGCGAGACTCTCCGCGATTGCCATTGCGGGCATCGTAGTTCAGTCAGGACGGCTCAGCAGCACTCCGCTCCTGAAGGGGCCTTCTCTGCGGATGATGACAACGCGGCCTTCATTTCTGGCCCGGCTTTGGTCAGCTTGCCGGATGGCGCTGGGTACTGTCATGGGCTGCATCCATCATTTCTTCCACACTGAAAAAGTCAAGTCCGATTCCACAAGTCAAGAGGTATCTTCAGATCTAAGCTACAGCAGCGAGGAAGGGAAATGGGATGTCTCTTCAGAGGTCGACATGATCGATATTGGCGTCGATGGGTCGCTTTTCGAATTCTTCCCTGGATTTGAGGACCATGTTCGAACTGCACTAAGGGAAATTCCAGCCATAGGGCCCCTTGGTGAACAGAGGATACAGATGGGAACTGCACCTGATGGAAGTGGCGTGGGTGCGGCGTTGATCGCGTGGGCGTCTAAAAAGACATGATATAAAGTCTGACAATATTGCACCTGGAGTTACTCAAAATTGAATTACAAAGCCAAAAGCACTCACAAGTGAGCTATTTCGCGACTTGTAATTGCCGTGATGTTTACTCGATGCAGTGCGCACGCCCCAACTGCCAGCATCAACCCTCGACACACACAAATCGAACATCGAAGGCATGTGCCTTTTCCAATACGAGGCACGTGCGCACAAATATTCCCTGGGTCAGTCTCATGGCCATGACTAGTGCTCATGGGGAAAGGATTGAGGGTATTGATGAGTGTGAATCGGGAGGCTCAAGCCGATTTCCCCATTGTATCATGTCGTCTGGCGACACAGCAGTTATCAGACCGGTCCGGGTTTGCCGGCTGCTTCTTCAGGCGTCGAGTCGCGTGTTACCTTGCCCTACTCCATTTACCTGTGATAGGGGTCTGGGGGGCAGTGGATGCGCATCCACCATAGTGTGGACCTGCCTTGTTATCTTTGGGGGCGAGCCGATGCGACGATACGCCAAGGGTGCCGAAGACCCGGTCGGCGAACCGGGAAATTGTTGAACAACATGATAACTGTCACTGCTCGTTGACTTCACTTGGACTATAATTCTTCCCATGTAGCCCTTTCACCCATCGCTGGAAGAAACCACCAATCCAAACACAACCTAGCAATACACACCATTCCTGAGCAAACTTCGCGATGAGTTCCCCTGACGGCAACATCAACACGGCGCCTAGCTCGAAGAGGAGCATGGAAGTTGTCGGTACGAAGGAGGTTGTCAATGCTGACGAGCTGCGCCTCGCGCAAATGGGTAAGTTGATGCCTGATCCAAATGCACCGAGCATTGATGACAGACACATGAACGAGTCCGTTCCCTGTTGCTGACCGAGGCAAAGGTCACAAGCAAGAGCTCAAGCGCCATTTCAGTACTTTGAGCTTGGTGGGCCTTGCCTCCACTACAACCATTTCTTGGACTGGACTGGGCTTGGGGCTCATCACCGAGATTGGCGCTGGAGGCCCTGGGGCCGTTATCTACGGCTTCATCCTTGTGACTACGTTGCAATGCTTCCTCGGCGCCTCGCTGGCTGAGTTCGTCTCTTCCTATCCCACCGAGGGAGGCATGTATCATTGGATTGCTGCTGTGGCGCCCAGGAAGGCTACTGGTCCACTGAGCTTCTTCACCGGCTGGTTCAGCGTCCTTGGCTGTATGAATCAATCCCAAAGTCAGAGCGGCTACCAAGTCACTAACTCATCGCAGGGATCTTTACCACTGCTTCCACGAACATCATCTACGCTCAGATTCTCATGGCACTGATTGCACTCTACCACGAGAATTTCGAGATCCAAACTTGGCAGACTTTCGTCGTGTATCAGGGGTTAAACCTAATCACAGCCAGCGTGGTCATGTTTGGCAACCGAGTCATCCCAGCCTTGAACAAGTTCTCTCTGTTTTATCTCCAGATTGGATGGCTCGTGGTCCTGATCACGGTGGCCGCCTGCGCCCCTTCGCACCGGAATACCGAGTTTGTCTTCAGAACGTGGATCAACAACACCGGCTGGGAGAACCAGGTCATTTGCTTTATCACTGGTCTCGTCAACCCCCTATACAGCCTCGGCGGTCTTGACGGAGTCACCCACATTACCGAGGAGATGCCCAACGTAAGTCCGGCTGCCTTGCTTCAGACTGGAATAGCGCAACCAGAACAGCGATTGACAGAGTTACAGCCATCTCGCAATGCGCCCCTGGCCATTGCTATTACCCTGAGCATCGCCTTCTGCACGGGTCTGACGTACCTGATCACCCTCATGTTCTCCATCCAGGACTTTGACGGTCTCACCGCCAACAACACTGGCTTGCCTCTCGCCGAGCTCTTTCGCCAAGTGACGCAGCACGCCGGTGGCGCCTTTGGACTGACCTTTATCCTCTTCATTGCTCTTGGCCCCTGCGTTGTTAGCTCACAGCTCAGCACGGGTCGTGTGTTCTGGGCTTTCTCTCGCGATGGCGCCATGCCGTTCTCCAAGATGTAAGCATGATCCTTCTCACTGCTTGTTGTCGTATTTGTACTGACGCCTTTACCAGCTGGTCCAAAGTGAGCCCTCGCTTCCACATTCCACTAAACTCGCATATCGCAGTGACCACCATTGTCGGACTTCTCGGGTGTCTTTACCTCGGATCATCCACTGCTTTCAACTCACTGCTGGGGACCGCCGTGACAATCAACAACATGTCCTACATGGTCCCTATTCTGACGAACTTGCTCACCGGCCGCCGCAACATGTATCGAGGTGTATTCCACATGGGCAGCACTATTGGGCCGATTGTCAACACCGTCACTGTCTGCTGGCTGGCGTTCGCCATCACATTCTTCTCATTTCCATACGTGAAGCCCGTCACGGCGGAGAACATGAACTACACTTGTGTCGTCGTCGGGGGACTCACTATCTTGCTGTCGGGCTGGTGGTTTAAGGTGGGCTCCGCTTATACACAGACTATGCTCAAAGCGAGGGAGGAGTAGCTGTTAGGAAGTGAGAAGCATTCATAGGCGAGTATTCTCATACCATAGTACACTGAATACTGTAACTCCCTTCGGAAATTAAATCGAGCTTTCCGAGTGTCAATAGTGACTTCTTAGGTCGAACAAGGTTAGACATCTATAACCTATGAAATCAAACCTATGAGTAGGCTTCGAGCGACAAAGGGAATATGCCAAATGATAATTAAGCGCTGACAGTAGTACAGCATACGTGGGGGTCAAAAGAGCGCGGCAGAAGCGTAGACTCGGCGGCTTTAATAGTCGTCTGACACTACTCAAGAAGAAACCTCTGGCGTACAAACGGCGATCAGAATTATTGAAGCACTTGTGGTATTAAATACTCTGTCTAGTTTTTGTCTTATTCCGCTGCCTCGGTACTCACCGTGCTAAACCCTATTTTATATACACGTGCACTTTCCCAGTGGACTGCCAAGCTCCAACAGCGAAACAATCGCAGCACAGCCGTTCTTAATCACCTTCAGCTCTGCAAATTTCTGTGCAGTCCACAAAGTCATATCCAATTTGGCTCTTGCAGACCCGCACATGTCTCCTGGCCGCCTTCATTACTCTACATACGTTGAAACATCACAACAGCTCTGGTGTCCTCTGCCACGTCGTGAGCAATGTAGAATCTGAAGAGACATGGCTTACCAGTTGGACAGTCAGCGAACCAGTCTAGTTCCGGTTCTTTGAAATCATCGAATCTCCCGTTCTATACAGCTTTCGCCCACCAGGAGAGAAATTATACAAGACCCTCCGCTCACTGCCGATAGTTCGTTTTTTATGAAAAATGAGAGGAGCATGCGCCTCTCTGGAAGCGCACTGAGTAGGGTGAACATTGCACAATCCCAACTCTCACAGAGTTAAGCCTTCTGCAGTCTGCGGAAAGCTCATCTGTTACATAAGGTCAGCAGGCGTCCACATCGGTCATTGATAACGTTGATCCCCGAGGCGGGGAAGCGTTGATCATGAATCCCGAACGGGGTGGGACGACGAGCAGCAACTTTAGAAGTATTGGAACGCGGGGTCCGGTGAATGTGTCTAGCAGTAGCGGGGGCCCTTGATGCTGGCACCTCCTTTCTAAGGCCATGGCAGTGTTACGAGTCGTCTGAGAATATATTGGTCGCTAAGGGCTCATTTCTCGCCCTCGCCCTTGCAAAACCTGAGCGCTTGCATCGGAACAATGCTTCAATATTTAAACAAGTAGAAACGCAAATGTCTCAGTAATAACACAAACATCGCCGCCTCGAGCGGATACGGTTGGATGATCTCATTCTTGGCGTTAAGCCAGTCACTGTCCCACAGGAAGCGTGCAAAGGCCGCAACTTGTTCGCAATAGACTGGGTCCCACTCTGCTGACTCTCACGTCGCGACGCCGTCATCACATTCATATGTAAATCAGCACCGAGTACGGATGCGCACGATTGCTAGCTCTCGGTCAAGCCCCGCCCCTAATCATTCATGGGAAGCGTGGCCGTAGCCCGCCCTCCCGAATGCACAGTGTTCCCTTGAGTCTAGCCCGGGAGTCTGGGCCCCCTCGTCTAGGAGAGAGGCGGCGGGACCCATCAATACACTCTCCAACTGCCTGGGGTACATGCTTAGCTACGGACCAGACAGGAGGTGGGGAAAGTTTAGTGACATATACCCCCCTCATTTCCCCGGACTCGCTCTGTTGCTGCCGGAGTATTCTTAATCTGACGCAGGGACATGGAGCAACCTAGGCGAGCCAATGAAAGATGGATAATCGCTATAGGGGAGGGGTAGCCAAGCCTTCGTAGCGACACTTGTGACGAGCCAAGTCCCTCAGCACATTACAATATATTTGGGCGTGCAGGTGCCGACACCAAGAAACTTGAGATGACCCATCAGCCAGCCGGCAGTCGAGGCTCCGTTGGTCCTTCTGGGGTTAGCCGGCACCAGGTGTGCGCAGGCATCCTACAACTTTGGTGGGCGTCTACACCCAATTGAATGGCAAACAGGGTCGACTCAAGACCGTTTTGGCGGGACCTCCCCGTTAATGAAGGAGAAACACAGCGTTTTGGGCCGAGCCACCGAGGGCGAACGGAATAACTGGACGCGAGAGCGGGTATAAATTCCATGGGCTGGCGAGCGTGAGAGGGAAGAAAAGAGCGATCACCACCCTCACTCCGGCATTGATCCCCCCCAGCCCTTTGCCACGCAGATTTGGAACAAAATTCTATCGCTGTCAGACCTCACTATGTGGTTTCGTCTCTCCTCCTTAGTGGCGGCCGCCCTGGCCTTCACAGACATCGTCAGTGCGGCCTGCGGTGACGGCAGCGCCAACGCTGTTGTCAGCGGCTCTGGCACCTTTCAGACCAATGTCAACGGTGCCCAGGTCTACAGAGGCTCCGACTACCGCTTAGCCATTCAGACGGCCCTTGATCGCACGAGCAGCGGCCAGCGCGTCGTCGTCTGGTCATCAGGCAACCTCGGCGCGAACACTATCACTGTCCCGGCTGGGCGCACCTTTGAGGTTTGCGGTACCATCAACGCCGGTTACCGCGGCGGTCGCGGCGCAATCGAAATCCAGAATGTCAATGACGTTAAGGTCCCCTATCTCAAGATGACAGGCAACCCGTACTTTGGCCTACGTATCTCTGGCACCCGAAACCTCAACCTCGGGGAGGTCACAATGAACCTCAGCGGTGGCTTGGGCATCCGCTTCGATCGTGACGCCGCCTACAACTACAATGTCAGGATGGGCACCATCCGCGTGACCGGCGCAGGCGCTCACGCTGTCGAGGTTTGGAACATTGACGGTCTGAACATCAACGCTGTGTACGCCACCAACGTTGGCGAGTGCGGGCTGCTTATCCAAAACTCTATCAACGTCTGGGTCGGCCTCGTCGAGGGCTATAACGTTGCTGCCGGCACTGGCTACGCCACTCTCCGCTTCGCCAACAACAACGGCCAGCTCGACAACGGTGAGTACACCACCACCAACGTCTGGGTCGATCGCGTCGTCTCTCGCGGCGGTGGGCGCGGTATCTTCTGTGTCTCCATGTCCGGCGCCGCAGAGATCAAGTATATTGACCTCGCAAACAACGGCAACAATGCCGTGCTCATCGAGAACTGCTACAACCTCGCTATCCGCGACGGTGTCATCAACGGCGGGGGTGAGGTTCGCGTTGCAGCCCGCAGCGAGTTTCCGAACACCAGCGGCATTTTCTTTGAGGTTGAAGTGAATAATAACTCTGTACGCGAATCTCCATGTGCGGAAAATATATTTTGGGCTATTACTGGCAACGCTGCGAGGAACGTCTGCTAGATCTCGAATAGCTTGAATTTTGGAGGAAGGACGTTAACGGAAAGAGGGCGAAGTAAGGAGGCCAATTCAATACTGAGAGATATTAAACGTTCAGCTGAATAAGCCGACAGAGACACCTATAACAAGCTGCGCTAGTATAAGCTTGCCGAAACGAGCCACGGCACCATTAACCTCTGGGTCGTACGTGTCACTACCACATTTATAACCTCCCTTCGGCAAACCAATTTTGCCCATTTTAGTATCTTCAAGCACTCTCTCACCAAACTCGGAGGTATTGACGGAGCCCAAGGGCTCCATGACGAGCTCCTTTGTTATGTAAGTGTCGGAGCCCTGGTACCTGCTGAATGTCAGAAAGGAGAAACGCGGCTACAAGAACCCTGGACGCTTACGTGAAATCAAACCATTTCGTCCCCACGGGACAGTCCCGTACCGCTAGTATGGACGCGTTGAAACCCCATGCCCACCCATGCAGGGGACTGTTTCCAAAGGAGTCCAACTTTACCAACAGGTTCGGGTTATCCTCGAATACAATGCTATCAAACTCGACCCCTACCATGGATTCGAACATGCGAACTTGGGTCAGATTGCGGTTTCCAGCAATGTAAAGATTATCAGTGACTATCACGTTCTCCAGGTTGATATTCCTCATCGTGTTGTTAACCATGTGTAGAGTGTTGATGGACAGACCGCTGTAGCCGAAAGTGAAGTTGAAAGGTTGCCCGATACCAGTCATGGTGAGATTGCCGACGACTTGAGTAGGCACCTCGATGCTAGTCGACAGGTCACTCCGGGGTGCTGCCTCTAGCATTATCGTTTGCCATGAGCGACCGTGAACCTCGAGAAGACCAATCTCGTCCGAGTTCCTGATCTGGAAGAGGGAAATGTTGGGCAGGTCTTTGGCTACAATGGTGTCAATTCGCATCCGACCTTCGGCTTTGATTGGGTTGTCGAAATCAGGGGTATCCAACGTGTCCGTAGACATGTCTTGGATCTTGATAAGTCTGAAAGCAGGCCACTCGGAGATGCCGAGATCAACCAGTTCTACTGAATGGAACTTGCCGGTCATGCGATCCACTCCGTCAATGTTCAGGCTAGTCATCTGTCGATTGTGACGAACGAAGATGCTTTCAACACAAGTGAGCCTTCGAAGGTTCAATTGCTCAACGCCAGGTAGATACTCGATTGTCAGGAACCCCGTCAAGAACTTTGAGTTTCTTGAAATTGATACTGGCAATGTCCACGAGTGCCCGGAGGGTCCAGGCTCCTTCAATATACGTCAGAGTGTTACTGGAAAGTTCGACAAGCCCTCGGCAGCTCTTCTTCCAGCCGTCAAAATCGCCGTCGAGAAGGTCTCGCAGGCGGTCGTTGTCGTAGTCATCGGCACTATCGAAGCAGGCTTCGTTTGACAAGTTACCGTCTATCTTTTCGATGCCATCCAAGTCGATTGAGCCCTTGGCTGTAGCTGCGATAACCACATCACCGGTTAAAGTGGCACAATTAATTAGAGCATCCGCATCCTCCTGGATGCCGATGCGGAAGATCTCTTTTTCACAGTCTTGAGCAAGGGCGAGACCTGTCAACGTTTGAAAACAGTAAGCAGCTGGCGTAACGGTCTTCCAATCATGAAACAACGAGACTTCAAGTCACTTACCTGCACGACCAATGGTCAATGCCAACGTCAACAAGAGGGCGGTTGCAATCCGTTCCATGAGATTCAAGTTGAACTGAATCGCGAGACTAAAATTGCTGGCCAACTGGGAAAGAACTTGGAAGCGATGAGGACCTTCAAAGACCCCGAAAAACTGAAGAAAAAGGGCCCTTCGAATGATACTGTTTCCGTCCAGGTCACATGCAGGCCGCGACCAACAGCCTAGAACGGACCGAAATGAGCATTCGTTGTATTTTTGATGTAAACACAATGTAACCTCACACCTGGCCCCTGCCAGGCGCAATTCACGGCATACGCTGATAAACTGTTTTACGTTCACAAAGACGCCACAGAAGCGTCGCTCCAGCCCGCGTGTCCGAAGATACACAGGCTGTTGGCTGCACTCGTTCGAGAGATACACTGAGAACAATATGATCGTGGGGTAGCATGTTTATTAGCAGAAAGACGTAGCGGGACCTGAGCCAGCAATTAAGCCAAGACAACATTGATGGCATCCACGTATCCGTAGGTTCGGTGAGGCTTGATTTGCGTCCCTGGGGCCGGCACAAGACCATTCCCCTCTCGGTGTCAATTAATCAAAGGGCCCTTGCAAAGGCATCAATTTTGCTGGCACCCGTATCGCGGGTGTCACCGCCGGACTGCTGCCCAGCCGCCCACGTGTGTTCGCTTCACGATATCACTGGTTGGAAACTTGTGCGCGGAAGTTTAATCGACTCCCGACCACTCCATATTGCTATTTTGAAGCGGGATGCCGCGGTGCCAATATGATTACATGAACCAATGGATGAGATGCACTTTGCCCGCCCAGGCCTCAATGCATCAAATGCACACATGTAATGGAAAATTTGGCGGTAACATGGTCGGGCTGTAAGAGACAACGGTGCAAGGAGACGTCTGTTGAGCGTACTTCCTCTACATCTGGCGGTATCTGCACGTTTCTGAGCTAGGACTTGGCCAATATTTAAAGGCGAATGGTAAATTTGTCTAGTGCCACTACGGAGTATTTGCAGCTCAGATAAATTAACAGAAACGTTAGCCCTGACTCTAGCCGCAACTCCATGTCTTCATTATACCTTACATGTAGTCTACGCTCCCCATTAGATACCGACGCACAAGTGTGTGTTGGCCCAGAGGCTCCTGCAGTCCGATCCTATGGCAGGGTTCCACTTGATGAGGCTGGCCAATGTAACCTTGTATTGTTTCTGGATAGTCTCGCAAGTCTGACCGGTTTTCAAGAGGTGGAATTTCTTGCAGTTCCTGATCATGCCATCCTGAATTGGCGTCGGCGTCGCAATGCCGTTGCTAGTGGTCGTAGGAGTCGTTGGAGGCTTGTAGCCAATGACGCTCACACAGGCATAGGCATCCTTCCAGAGACCGACGCAGTTGTTACCTGCTTTTGGGTTCCATTGTAGGAATTTGGCTAGAGGGATCGCGTATTTTGTAGCAATGGTAGCGCAGATCTCCCCAGACTTGACCTTGTGAAATTTGTTGCAGTTGGTTAGCAGGCTAGGCTGAGTCGGGGTCGGGGTAGCGATGCCGTTGCCTGCGTTGGTCTTGGTCGACGTCGTCGTTGCAGGGGGAGAAACAAAGCCGATGACACCCACGCACATGTTGACCTCTGCTCAGAGACTCCTACACGTGGAACCGACAGATTGATTCCACTCGACAAAGTTGGCGAGTGTCATCCTGTGCTTGCTAAGAATGGAGTCACAGCTGCTCCCGGACTCTACAAATTGGAACTTGTTGCAGTTGTTGACCATGTTGGGTTGGGTTGGCAGAAGAGTAGTGATGCTGCCAATTAGAACAATTAGAAAGGGCCTTGTCCGTAGGCTTTGCTGCATTGACCAACGCAACATGAACGTTTGGCACAAGGTAAACACTCGGCTCTCCCGACTTTTCCCCCGCTGCATGATCCCCACTCAGTGGCACTTACCCGTTTCCAGGGTCCGTTGGAGCAGGGCCCTTTGTTGTAGTGGTGGACCTGGTGGTGCTAGTCTTCATGCTGGTCGGCTCTGGTTCAGGCCCGGCTGAACAGCGCTCTCAACACAGTACGAGCGGTTAACGACCATTCCCTGGCAGTTCGGACCCACAGATGAATTCTGTCTTCGCGATCAGTATTGCAAGCTTATTAGAGTGAGTTGAGCATGCCCAGGTTCGCAACTGTTCATTAGTGATAAAGTTGTTGGACAGAAAACTAGCACAAGGCTCAGTCTCAGATAGTCGAGCCACCAGGAACAATCGTCAACGACATTGGGGTCGGTGGGCAGGACGGCGAAGGGTTCTCGAAGTGCGAGGCGAGATGGACGTTGGTGAGGAGCAGAATGAAGCCGGAGGCTGAAGCCAGATTATGATGTCTGAACATCATAACTGAGACAAGCGACTGTAATCGTTGAAACTTGAAAAAGAGGGGCAACGAGCTGAAGCTGATGAATGATAGAGTCTAGGCTATATTAGACGTGAGGGCTTTTGTCTCCTTTTATGCTAGATTTGAGCTCCACTTAAGCAAAATAAGCCCGGCAGAAACGAACGTGTTCAGAGTTCGGCTTGAGGGTGTCTCTGTTGTGCTGTCTATAGCCTTTGACGAAGTCAATTTCCGCCTGCAGGTATCTGCAGACTGCAGTGGCATCACAAGCTGAATATGACCGTTGTGAGGCAAACGTCGAGAACGGCCCATCTTCCTGGGGGCCATGCGACTGCAGATGCCACACATTCATAGATACTCATCACATGACTAACAGGGTCGAAGGAGGCACCAACAACCAACGATCAAGAAAGCCAAATATATAACAGCCAACACATTAGGGCCAATATAGTACGGAGTTTGCGAAGCCCACGTGTGCTTCTCGCTCACGAGCTGTTTATTCTTGGGCGAGCGGACCGTGTTCCAAGTGGCTGCTGCATTTCGGTCGCGCAAAAGGTGTATATAAACAGAGCCTTGCTAGTGGTATGGATTACAATCAGCACCACCCTCGCCCCAAGCCACTTTCTCTAATGTTCTCCGTCAGACACTGAAGTCCCCGTTTTTCCCTTCTCTTCCACCCCCCGCTAAATGTCTACTGCAACTTTTGGGGGCATTGTTTCACTCTTGGCGAGTTTTGCACCAAGACGAGCACCAAGCCTGGCCACGTACAACCTGGCACCAACGGCTGTATTTCCAACTGTGGGACGGAAGTCGTGAACA
The DNA here is from genome assembly GCF_022114955.1 of Emericellopsis cladophorae. Taxonomy (NCBI): domain Eukaryota; kingdom Fungi; phylum Ascomycota; class Sordariomycetes; order Hypocreales; family Bionectriaceae; genus Emericellopsis; species Emericellopsis cladophorae. Next base: position 69,245 of record NW_026251004.1, read on the forward strand.
ATAACTCACCCCCTTAGAGAATGCCTTCATATGGATGTAGACAGCATCGAAATCAGTCGTTTTACTCATATGCACTTTTCCTTCATCGATATCTCTCCCGAATATGAGACATACGTCAACAAAAGCCTCACAGCTCAGTTTGAGAGATTCAAGAAGATGTCAGGCATCAAGAGGGTCATTGAATTCGGTGGTTGGAAAGCATCTACTCACCCCAGCACGTACTGGATTTTCCGAGATGGTGTCAAGGCCGCCAAACGTCTCAAGCTTGCAACAAAACTTCTTGCCTTCCTTGAGAAACATGGTCTCGACGGCGTCGATATTGACTGGGAGTACCCAGCTGCTCCTTATCTACCGAAAATTCTGGAGGGCGACCCTGCTAATGGACCGGACTATCTGGCATTCCTCACTATGATGAAGCGTCGGTTGGCATCTGGCAAGACGCTGTCCATCGCGGCTCCGGCTTCCTACTGGTACCTGAAGGGTTTCCCGATTAAGGATATTGCTAAGGTTATAGCCTATATCGTCTATATGATCTACGATCTTCATGGTCAGTGGGATGCTGGAATCCGTGGGTCAACCCTGGCTGCCCAGGAGGGAACTGCCTGAGGTCCCATGTCAATATGACAGAGACAATGAACGCATTAGCCATGGTCACCAAAGCTGGCGTACCGGCGAGTAAAGTCATTGTTGGCGTGGCAAGCTACGGACGTTCATTCCACATGGCTAACACTAATTGTATTGGAGTCAACTGCAAGTTCACCGGCGACGCAGGGAACTCCAACGCTGAGAAATGATGGTGCACCGATACGGCTGGAGACATATCCGACGCTGAGATCAACGCTATCAAGACCGGCAAAAGTCACAGAACGTGAGCCACATAACTGACAAGGCCTCTGAATCAAAAGTTTTAGTCTGGGATAACAACTGGATTGCCTATATGGACCGCACGAACAAGAACAACAGAGAGTCTAAGTACAGGGGCCTGAACTATGGTGGTACGACGCACTGGGCCATTGATCTCGAATCCTTCTCCCCTTTCGACATGGGACATCCTGGTATCTTCTTCCAGATTCCTGACGAAGACGAAGACTTCGCAGTTCTGGATGAGTGCAGAATAATAACGTGGTCACCTGAGGCTCAGGAGCACACGAAAGGTGAGGTGTCCAGGTTCCTGGCCCAAAAGCTTGGCGACGGCTTGGAAAACTGGGCAGATCTGATATGGGAAGCAGCCGGTCATCCTGGTGGATCAGGGTGTCATTCGATCAGTGGAGGCCAGTGCACCTGGTCGAATGAATGTGTCAAGGGCCAGGTGAGGAACTATTGGAGTATCAAGAAGATTTCCAACGCCATGTCCACTGCTCGTCTTATCAAGGGAGCTACCAATGCGGCGTTCACGAACAACACGTATTATAAAGATGCCATCCACAAGGCGCTCTCGATGAACGGCAGAGAGCCTGCGGATTCAGCATCCGCGATATCTCTTTTGGTCAATTTTGGAAACAGCTTTGGTGTCCTCGGCGGTGCCTTAAGTCCTTCCAATCCCGTCACAGGTGCTTTCCTGGGAACCGCTGGGGCGTTCCTCGGCCTAATCAAAGATAAATTCGCCGAAGGGGAGCAACAGTTTCAAGATTTGCTAAATCCATGAACGACATTTGGAGCACATACTACGAAAATTTGACGGCATTTCCCGAGCAGCTTTTTAGAGACGACGACATCACTTCTTGGTCGCTAGGGGCCTTCCAAGACATTTCATTATACCCGTGTCCAAGTCGGATAAGAACAACGCTGCAAAGATCAGGCTCATTGTCAACTTTTTCCATGATCGATTCTGGAACTTTACCGGTCTTGACGAGTCCTTCGTCAACGCAAAGGTCAATGAAGTATTTCAATGAAGTATTCCGAGGGTTCATGATCAGCCACGGGCTCGGTGAGGGCAACTACTACATCATCAGAGATGGTTACCCAAAGGCGCAGTGCGAAGGAATGAATAGCGAAGAGCTCATTGGCGGCATTTGCTATACCTTGGAGCATCAGAACGGCGGCTTTGACGGTGTTTCCTCCCGGAATAAGTGCGTTCAGTATTCAACCCCGATTGATGATGACAAGCTGAAATTCTTGAAAGGTGCGCATGATACGCCTCTCATAAGTTTCACAACCATGTACGAAACCTCACTCAACTGCCAGAAACACTACAGCGACTACTATGGCATTGCTACGATCGATTTCGACACGCCCCTTGATCCATTCAAGAAACCTCCTCGCTGTTTCTCGAACCTCTCCGTTTTCACTGTCAAGCAGCAGGACAAAGACTACCGTGGAGTTGATGCGGCGCAGTCAAGTCCTTGCTATTGCGATATGAAGAAGTCTCACGGCGACAAAAGTATGGCAGGAGAGAATTGGCTTCCTGATAATCTTGATAAGATCTTCACATACCATACGTACTGCACTGAGCTGCGCCAGGATAGCAGGATTGCGAGTAACGCGACGGAGAGCGAGGCGGAGGCCGGACTAGATTTAGAGGAACAAAGTCCTGAGTATTGATAGCTCGGAACCAGGAGCTAGGCCATTTACCAGAAAGTCCCCAAATACGAGGCGAATCGCCTCGTCCGAACCTCTTCGGTATGTATTTTTGTCAATAATCGCGTCCTACACAAGGTGTGCAGCCAAGGATAGACAGAGGTTGAGCAACGAAGCGGGAATTCTGGGGGCAGCTCCACGCTATGGCCAGCTGAAAACCTCAAGTTGTAAGTCTATTTGGACCGAGTCCACGATCCTAATGCCCGTGGATCTGCTCATGCAACAATGTCTTTTAGCAGGAAATAGAGGAAGTCGCCATTGCCTCAATATGTCAGCATCAAAATAGCTGCTATTGATACGGATGCAGCCAGGGAGACCGCTCATTCAAAAGTCATTGCCGATGTATTCGCTTTCCACGAGACCCTGTCTTTCCTGCGACTGCCTCTCGAAGCCTTCAAGCTTAGTAGGCCCAGTAGAACTCACTCTTTTCTAGTTTATGAGCCTGTACGAGAAATACTATTGGAAGTCCAACGTCGGCTCCCTGGCAGCAAAGTGCCGTTGAAGCTATTCAAACTCTACGTCTTTCTTGGAGCGCTTGACTATCTGCACTCAGCATATCACCTAATTCATACTAGTAAGTTCTCCCCAGACGATACTGACTGATAACTCTAATTTGTATACGAGATATCAAGGACGATAATATCATGATCACGTTCGAGGATAATAACATGGTGAATGATTTTGCCAAAAGACAAAAAGGCTTCAAACAGCCAAGGCACTCCCGGGCAGAAGGCAGACGTGATAACTATATTTCTTAGAGCGATTCTGGTCCGCTGCAGGGCAGAGGGCTGTTAACCGAATTGATTTCAAACTCTTCTTCCTAGGCTTGGAAAACCAAGGTCACCTTTCCGCTATCCGGTCACACTGGTACAGTGCGCCAGAAGTCCTTTTTGGGTGCCTGTGGACGATGCTCTTTTGATCTAAATACCTCCATCTCCCCCGCCACCTCCATCGCCGCCGCCTCCACCGTTTCCCCCATCACCACCACCGGCGCCATTGCCACAAGAGTTGTTCGAACTACCCCCGCCTCTGGCGTCTCCTCCAGGACCTGCTCCCAAGGCTACTTCGAAGTCCGAATACCCTTTCCATGCATTCGCTACCTGCGTATCTCCCATCTCTAGATCGTCCCGTCTACTGCCGGCTGGCTCTATGCGTGCGCTCGCTTTTCCATGCTTGTTGATGATGGTTATGACGTAGTCCTCCTCCTTTTCCGCGATATGCTTCTCCAAAAGAGCCGCATTCTGCTCCATCGTCTTCACTTGCTGGGACGTAAAGAGGTTCCTCGATGGCATTCTCATCCTATGCAGCCACGTGGCGGCTACGGCAGCCGGCGGCGTGTACGGCGTTTTCTTAGCAGGGAACCTGCGCTCCGTCGTGGTGCACACGCAAAGCCAGTTCCAGTCCTCAGCGCGGTTGGCGGGCTCAATCATGCTAGAAGCGAGGTCGAAGACGAACTTGTGCTCCTTGCTCTCGTGGATGGCCCCATCCTTGCCGAGCTTAGCAATGAGAGCGTCCGAGGCCGCCGTGATGTCCTGAGTAGACATGGTAGTCCAGCCGACGAGGCTCAGGAGACTGGCCGTGGTCCCCTTGTTCCTGCGCCAAGGCGTTAGAGCATGCAATATCCGTTCCTCTTCCACCGTCCTCTGTGCGACGGAAGGCCGAAGCATAGCATTGGTCAGTTTCATCTCCGAGGGCGCTATGAGCCCCCACTTGCTATCCCCAGTGACTAGGGAGAATCGCCTATCGCCCGTCGCATACGCCTCGTAGGCGAGCCATACCTGCTCCCCGCGTCTGTTGCTGTAGCTCTCCTCAACCAGACGCGCCTGTAACTTGCGCTGTGTATCTTTGCGCACCTCTGCTTGAACGTGGCCCTGGTACGCGTCCGTCATCGGGTCGATGCCTTTCGGAGGACGGATTTCCAGTGGGACGAGGTTGGCCATGGCTTTGCGCAGAGGGGCCATGCGCGTTCGAACATAGTACTGCTTCCAGATGAACGCTGCGAGCGCAAGGGTTCCCAGTACAGCAGGTATGGCGATATACTCGTTCGCCATGCTGATGGATGCTATCAAGGTACCAGGCTGAACGCGATTCAGTGGAGCTTGATGAGAAGACTTGATTTGGAGTTTGATTGGAACAGGAGTATTATGATAGTCGAAGAATAGTAAATGAAAATATGGTTTGCTTGATGAAGCAAATGTCAATATATGTGTTGATCTTGACGGAGGCCGTTGGAATGCCTAGCCTTGGCTTCGACACGACAGCCCACATGTATACCCTATTTAAAGCAGCACTCTGCCACTTCGACTTTTGGACACAGCCCCACGATTCCAGCAGACCCCTGTCCATACCCCACCCTTGTCCACAAGGTGTCGATGTGAATGACTGGATATAGGGGATGAATGCTCTTGTCATGGGGGCTGTGCTGGGGCTTATTATGAAACGCTGACGAGAGTTGACATAACTATTTGTACAGCTGATCCTCGCCTAACAGGACGTAGGCACCAGCAAATGTTAACCCAAGGCATTTCAGAGTATGCCTGACTTATTTTTGGCATGGCAGGCTGGCCGACGTGCGATTAGTCTTCTTTTTAACGCTAATACAATTATTAACGTTTAGATTACCGTCACTGTACTGAATAATAACCGGAGCTGTTAAGCCTCACTACCGCGAATCACCTATTTGCCTCGCATCCGCCGCACTATAGTAGATAAAAAGGCAGATCAAACAGGTGGAAAAGGGATGATTAATTCAAACGTCCTTGGGCAGCCAGTCGGTCAGCCTAAATAGGCATGGCGCGGCTGCTCCTCGGATCGTGTGCGCGCAGCCTGATTGGCTGCGGCGTTATCAATGCTATCTTATCGCTATCGAACCCGTGCGTGTACGTGACCAGCACGTGACACCCACACATGTCAGACCGAAAGGGGTCGGACCGCGGTGACTAAGCAAAGAGGGGTCTGGAGATGGCTGGAATGAAGGAATCAACAACAACAACGAACAACAACAACAAACGAACACACAGCAAAAGGCCTTAAAATCAGCCTCTTGATCATCAATTCAAATAGCCTTTTCTAGGCCCCAAAAAGACCTACTATTTCCTCGATTATGAACACTTGCACACATACACACTAACTCGGGCCGTGCCTCCACCAAAGCGGTCACGTGTCCGACAACACACAGCGCAGATGCATCTTGGTTGAATGGCCACACAACCTCCAAAGTGTATCAGTCCGTTCTCGGCCTGGGATACATTACAGATAGAGTTAACACAAGCTTCAAAATCTCAGAGAATGGCTTCCCCGACGGGGTTCTCTAGTACGAGTATGACGTTATTAGCGGCGAATACGGCGGCGTCTATTGGGATCTGAGTGACGTCGATAGTAGCTATTGGGCACACGCTTTCGAAACCACAACATAAAGGTTACTCCAAAAAGGAACAGTGTGGCACTGCTACTTGCGTAGCAATTCGCTGCGTTACGGTCTCTTTGTCTTAACAGCCATCAGTACCCCGACGATTCCAACACGAAGTGGTGTCCTATTGACACTGGAGGTATTTGGCTAGATCTATGTATGCCCAATAACCAGTTTTATCAGATTACTAGCCAGATGGCTGCCAATGTGGATCACAACTCTACCATCAAAGCCACTATCAGAGAGAATCAACACCGCCACGGGTATTACAATGCTCACCAAGCACTAGGGCGTTCGGCCGCTCGCAAGCGAATCTTCCAAGGCGACATGGAGAAAGGTTCTTTGTTATTCAACGAGAAGTTTCGTATATACGCATGTTTGAGGGTGTATATGTAACTTGACGTGTTGTAAAATAGGAAATAACGTGTTTTAGCTGCGAATGACAAGATCCCGCATGAAGTTTCCGATACACAATTTCGTGGCCGGTTTTGACCGAATCTAGCTTTCGAGAGTTCCTTCAATGAATGATCCATGCGGTCCCAGAGCGTATACCTGGGGCATGACTGCCCGTGCAACCTCCTTGAATGTCTTTCCATCCAGCGCAATTAGAATGCTGTGCGTTCCTTTCTTATTGATCACGATCGTTAACACTAAACCATCGTCCTCCTGCACAGCTCCAGGTCGCTGAACAAAGACCGGCTCGCAGGGACAACTCTCACCGTCTTCAGGCTGCCATCGCTTAAACGTGCCAGTTTGCCAGTCTGACTTGGCTAGACTGCCGAAAAACGCAGCTTGTACCATCTTTAGTCCGTTGCCCATCCGGCCGATTGGCACTGTCGTCCCAGGTGAGGCAGCACCATTCCCCGCAGTGCAGTAGACGAAGCGGTAGCTAGGATCCATTGATGCACTTTTAGCAATGCGAGGGAGCTCTGCCGCCATTCCAGGGATAGCCGCAGCGACGGTCACACGGCCGACACGAGATAAGTCCATGGTGTTTACGGCAGCGAGCTCGTACCGCGTCAGGGTGCCATTCTGATATGGGCCAGCCGGGTCGACAATGTTGTTGAGGCTGTATTCGTGATATGTAATATACTCATCTTCATAGCTGCACAAATCGACATGGACATTGATGTGACCTGTGACCGAGTCAAGATAGTCGTATGCATTTACTGAGTGAAAGAACATGAAGCCATCCTTCTGCTCGTATGTGGCGATGCTAGGTATGTCAGATGTTAAGTCAGAGTGTCGGGGAAAGTCGACATTAAGATCGTGGGCCAATTATGAGAACAAGCCACTTACTGCTTCCCCGTAAGCTTGTCCAAGACGAAGAATTGAGTTGGCGTATTGGGTTCAAATTGGAGCATATCGGCGAAGGTTCGGGTCGTGTCACTGACATCGATGTGGATAGGCTAGAAGATCAAGGATCAGCTTCTCTCCAAAACATTACGTCCCTTCCAATCCAACTTTGCGTGTCTTGGTCCGATTTATGGGCTAGAAAGCCAAGAATACTCACATTTCTAATAAAGACAACGTATTTGTCGGTCATTGCCAGTGAATGGATATAGCAGGGTTTGCAAGGCAGCGCCGTCTTTCATAAAACCGACACTGGGCTTGCCCGGATGTTCAATGAGAAGATGGAAAGCACCTGATCAGGGCTGATTAGGTAGTTGAAGGTAAGGCCTCGTTTGCGGTCCTTGGGTGGATGGGCGCAGATACCGTAGCCCTCGAGCTGTGGGTCGATCTGCGCGTATGTGAGCATACGCTTTGGCTCGAGAGTTGTAGCATCACAAGCTTGGAGCATGTTGAAATCCGTGTGAACAAGAACCTGGTTCTCATCAGCGTACTTGTTCGATGCTTTCGCAAGCCGGAAGGAGAAATTCAAATTGAAATACCTACCTCTTCTGTTGCGGGATCCCTTGCGGCCTTCCCTTTAGAATAAGGGTTCTGGTCGAAGGGCAGATGCATTCCACGGCGGGGCACAACGTTCACGTTAACTTCGTCTGGACCAACAAAACAAGTCGGCACATAGAGGGATTGCTTTGGATGGGGTCAATCTAAGCGTCTGAAGCGTCTCGGATCATGAGCATCAACTGGACTTACCTGAGCGCCGAGCAAAGCTGAGCATGGATCTTGGGCATCCTTTAGTGGAGTGTTGGCATTGAGGCCAAACATTGTCGTCGATAAGTATCCCTCTCTTTTGGCTTTCCTCACCAATCCCTCGGCCGTGTGGCGGCTCCTGTAGTAGACACGCCCTTCGACCATGCGGAACTTGTGCAAGATCGCCAAGCCGTCGAAGAAGTGCTGCAGAACGGCTCTAGGCTTGGAGCTATCCTCAGAGAGCGGGACGGTGAAGCGTCCGGCGCCGACACTTGTGGTAGTCCCAAGTCAACAACCCTTCAGCTCAGTCATGGGAGTGAACCAACTCACCGGACGAATGAACCATCGAGCCACGGCGGCCATGTGCCATTAGTCACACATTCAATTTCTTCCGGGGTCTCGGGCACATCGCGTAGGTAAGGTAGCAGGTAGATAAGGTCTTCCTCGGGGACGAAATAAGTGTTGTATCGGGCCTTAGCCTCAACATTGATCGCACCAGCCATCTCTGGATTCATCAAATTCATAAAAAGCTAGGGTTAGCTACGGGGTTAGGATTCCCTCGCCCTTTTGCGTGCGAAAAGGCAACCCCTGCCCCCTCCCACCTAATCACACACGCTTCTCCTCCTTTCACAAGACAGGCCCACCCCTGCTACCCCTAAATACCCCTATACCCTACCACATCTCTAGAGGATCCATATATCCGTGACCACGCTAGGATAGATCCCGACCTTATCGCATTAGTATAAGCGTAAGGGAAGGAGCGATCCGAAAAAGCTATCTATCTTTCCCCTCTCGTAACTAAACCTATTCTACGGATTCATATATATATACTATTCTCTATCCCCTTCCCACGCACTATATCTCTCCCGGTGTCTTCGTCACCGCCGTAGCCCGACCTAACTGTCACAGCTGGTCAAGAGCGGGGACCCACCCTGCACCTGGCAGTCACGTGAACTCGCGCTTGCTTTTGTATTTTATCGCGATCCCGACCGTCTTTTGTTGTAGCTCTTCGAGCTACGTCTTGTATATAGAGCCTGCCCTACCTGAGGAGTGCCTATTCGTAGCAATAGACTAGATTAGCCTGACCGAGTGTTCCCTATCCTACCTACCTGTCACAGCTGGTCAAGAGCGGGGACCCACCCTGCACCTGGCAGTCACGTGAACTCGCGCCTGCCTTTGCATTTT